>NC_056744.1:665555869-665593369 GCF_019279795.1 Protopterus annectens
GGCAGAAGTTCTAGGATCTATATAGGCACCAAAAACCATGATTTCCCCAGACAACACATGCCCTATGATATTTCTTGTCTGAACATGAGACTCATTATAGAAAAAACTAGTACTCCACAAAAATCACAAAAAATGATAGGCCAGAAAAGAGCCATAAAGATGATAGAGTGGATTACTGAGGATAAGAAAGAAATTATGTATTGTTACTATTATGCAAGAAGCCAAGAATTTCCAGGCAGAATGTACATAAAAAGATTACGAGAGAAATTAGAGGAAAGAAAACTACTTGGACAAGACAGACTGTCAAAAGCTTCAAATAAACAATTATGTTCATTGATACAACAGATTTATGAAAAACATTATATAGACCAAGAATCCTTGGGCCATTTGGAAAAAGAAGCGACCGAGGAAGTGCAAAAATATAAAGAGCATCATCTAGAGATTTTTGAAAGGTATAAAAAAGAAATATGGACATGGGAAAGAACGAGAGATCTGATATGGTGCAATATTTATGCAAAGGAAAAAGCCAAATTATTAATACAAAAAAAGCAACTCCAAAGATATTTAAAGAGAAATACATGCATAAGCATGCAGATATAGAAAATTTCACAATGCAAAAAATAAGATCACAAAGAGGGAATGTAGAATAAAAGATTAGTAAAGTATAAATTAAAAAAAATAGAAGCTGAAGTTATGGAATACCTGCGAAGTGAAGGATTTGGTATAGAAAGCCTAACACAGATTATATCACAGCCCCCAGGATTCACGAAGCCTCCGTGTAAGAGTTATAACTCTTACACGGAGGCTGCAGTTAAACTGAGTGATGTCAGCATGCTCTGCATATTCATGAGAGCATGCTGAATCACACCTAAGTCGAACACGGCCGTGTAAGACAGTAGGGGGCGTGTCCGTAGGCTGAGCCCTGCAAGCGGACACGCCCCCAGAAGTCTAAAAGTGCCCAAAGTACACACCCACAACAGAGTCCACGGAAATGTGAATAAACACAACACAACACATGCCCCTACAGACTATTAAACATAAAAGAAATATAAATGTACATGTCATATTTTTTTAAATTGTAAAGATGTTTAACCGTGAGTGCGCTCGTTATGCTGGCGTGCCGCAGCTACAGTTAGCAGTCAGTGGGAAAGCATATAAGAACTACATATGCAAAATAATCCAGGAAGCAATAGCGAAGCGGTAGAGATGCCGGCTGCAGAGCAGGCATTCATGGTTCGAGCCCCCACAACACAAATTTTTTTTTTCTCAAAATAAGCATGAAACAAGTCTCTGACACATATATGTACACATAAAACCAAAATATATGTAAAATGCAATGTAACAGCCTATTTATATTGAATAAATGTGAGCTAAGAAATGAATATAAACTGCCAGATATGCCCATAGCTGAGCTACAGTTCAACAGAGTGAGGTTATGTGCCCGTAGATAAGCATAGGTTTAACTGGTGCAAAATGAGTGCCTGTAGCCGAGCAGTGGTTTACCACGCTAAATATATGTGCCCCTAATTGCGCTAAGTGGCATATGCGTGCCAATAGCCAAATGAGTGTTAAACCGGCGTACCCCGTTTGCGCGGAGCTGCGCACCACGCAAACGAGCTAACCGACGGGCAACGGTGAGCAAGCTGTATCCAAAATGCCTTTACACAGACACACCCCTCAACATGTCTAGACAGTCCTGAAAAATAAAAAGCAGTGGCCAGGTTTGAGCCCAGGATACTATACACCATAGTCAAGGTACAGAACCACTAAGCCATGACAGCAGTTCCTAGAAATGCAATATTAGCTCATAAATAGGAATGAATACAAACCACAGCATGACAATGCAGGTTTACTGAAGTTGATACAATTCCAAACTGGCCAATCACAGATATGTGCGGGAAAAACGGACTATATAAGCCCCATAGGCGGGAATACACAGCATAAACGATTGTAGAACAGACCTGCAGTTAGAATGTCAGGTGTAGGTGAGGGTAGTCGCTTCCGAGCGCAGAGGTGGGGTGTTGAGGAGTCCAGGTACATGGCCTGGCTCCTAGTCCACAACCATGAGGCCCAACTCATGCAGGGCCAGGTCCTTTGGGGAGCGTACAAGGCTGAGGCGTGGGACCAGTTGGCTCATGAACTCACCAGTGCCACAGGAATTCCTAGGACAGGTGAGCAGGTCCGTCACCACCATGCGGACCTGAAGAGGCGTAACCACGACCAACTGAACCGTTGGATCCAGGAGGCCCGGCAATCACCCAACGCCCACCACTGAGTAAGTATAAATTAATTATGTTTGTAGAAAGTTAAACTACCTGAAATCATGGAGATGTGTATTCCAATATTACTTCATTTATATTACAGCTGCAGGTGTCCATTCTGCGAACCGCAGAGCCTATGCTGATAGGCTGGTGCGGTTGCGCCACCAGGCAGGTCAGTAATCCACTACTAGTAACTGTAAAGATATATAAATGTATGACAGTTAGCATAAGAGTGCAGTGTAGCCAGGAAGGAATTAAATCTGCAACTCACAGAGTGTGAAAGTGTATGCAAGTATTGCCTGATTACAACAGTTCCCAGCCTGTAAGTTGAAACTAATCATGAGACTGTCCAACACATATTTTTAAATAAAACTGCCCTGCCTGTAAGAAAATAGTACACAAACTGCAGCAGCAGGTAAAGTATAGCTGCAGAAGAGGATGAATTCACCTGTGTGAGATATATTCCTGTGGAAATACTGAAACATGACAGAAGTGAGAGTGCTGGAAAGAACTGTAATAATTTCTGTTAAAACATGTCAATAAAGCCTAGAAGTACCAGTCTGAATAGTAACATGAAAGCAAGTGAGAGAGTGTGAGAAAGTGTCAGGAATACAGCACTACAGTAGTAATAATCCCTGAATAAACTATACTGCAGTCAGGACATAATTAAATGCATGTGAGACCTAAAACCAAACAGAAACATCTGTTCAAAGTGTTGCTGCATGTGGAATGTGTACACCAAAATCTGGATATGCTGCTCCCAGTCTGAAATATGCAGATAGGATGACTGTCTGATATACCAAACATCCACACCTGTCTACAGTTATAGAAAGAACAGTTAACAGGAGATGTATCTGCACAAACTTCGATATGAATCGTGTATGAACAGCAATAAAATGTAGAGTTATGTTGCAGTAACAGTCCCATCTGCAAGGTTAAGTAGTTAACATATAGGACACTGTAGTCAGAACAGTAGTGTGTATATAACTGTAGCTATTAGAAATGTACAGCATATGTGGTTGTATTGAAGGTGTTAATAATATGTCTGATTTACCCCACCCTCTAACCATCTATAATCCATTCCACGGGAAATGGTATGTGCAATCACAATTACCACCCCTGGACATCTGTCCTGTTGGGTCATATATATTTGCATGTCTGTTGATGCATCCCCCCGTTCATACATCCACACCTGATGGCCTGTTGCCATCAATCAACCCTGCATGTTGTTGGACTGTGTATTACTGTTCAAATTATGCATGTGCTATGCACGCTGTTCAATGGTGTGAATAACTGGGTGTGTGGTTAATGGGAATACTAATGCATGCTGTTACAACTAACTGTGAATGGTATTTATATGTCACTAACCCAAACTGTCATGACATAATGCAAAACATAGAACGACAGGGAAGGCGGGTTCCGGCGGACCCACCTCTCCCACCTCAGCTGGCGAGTGCACCTGGCACTAGTGCCGAGTCCGGACCCTCCTCCGGTGGCCCTGTGCCACCTGCGGGTGGAAGCACTGCAGGGAGGGGCTCGCCCCCTCTGCAAGTGTGGCGGAGGAGATCCACCACTCACCCTCCGTAGCGTCCGGACTGTGGTGCGTGGGAGATTCGGGACTCTGTCCTTGAGCCCCTCGCCAGCTCGAGGCACAGGTGGCGCAACTAACGGGCTTGCCCGTTGCCCCGCCTACACAGCCCCAGCACAGCCCGTCCTGGGCAGTGAAGGAACAGTGGCAACTGCCTATGGGTGGGGATATCAGTTCCACTGTTGCCATCTGTGGGCTCATGGGCTCTGGACATCCCAACCTCCGTCCCCGTCAATTGTGTAACCCCCCCCACACATGTCATACACCACCCCTGTATGCGTCTTGTTTGTCTTGTCTGTTAACCTACCCAACCTACCTCCCCAGCTGTACCGACTACCTTCACCTGACATACCACTCTCACCTGAAAAAAAAAAAAAAAAAAGGGCACTCTGTACCCACAAAAAATTACGCCCCATACATAGCTGCCCATTCCGCACACATGTCTACTGGACATGGAACCCATCAATTCCAATTGGCTGTACAACAGGTATTATTGTTGTCCTGACACCTCTCTCAGGGGTGGAAGGTTTCAAATGTCACACCAAATTATATACATATGCACAGCTGTTGCTACTGAAGAAATGGGCAGCTATGGGCCTTACCTACATCCCTCCTGCACATCCCAAGCTTGTTTCCCTACTGTCTTACCCTCTTTGTGACCCCTTTTCACCACTTTCCTGTCTCCCGTTTTCTTTTCTTTCAAAGAAAATAGCGGGTGTCAAGAGTAAGCACGTTTAAGTGGTTGTAATCAGGTGTGCGCTTGTGTGCGCGGAGCTAACCGCCAGTGCGCATGCGTGAGCTCCGCGCAAACCAGTGCTAACCCGGTTACAACTGCTTAAAAGTGCCTTAGTCACTTTGATTGACAGGTCCCGTACTCAGTTCAAAAGAAAAATAAAATCCCACTGTGAGTCCCGAACCCAGGACCTTGGCAACTATAGTCTGCATGACTTACCACTAAGCCATGACTCTTATATAGAAACACTGTGCTAAAGTAAATATATCATTTAACAGTAGGAATGAATGTAAAGGGAATATAGATGTGTAGTACACAAAGCATGACATTTAGAATCACAAACAAAACTGGTGGATTTCCATAATAGTAGTGTGTGAACAGAAACAGCCATGCTAGTTGGAAGCTAGTAGGTAATAATGTCACCATAGCACCTTGCAAGACACACACATACTCACAGCAGGATAAGCACTGCCCATACCCCACAACCTCTTACAGGAACACATCCAGACCAAGTAATAAAATATGTGGAGCAAAGGCCCAAAACCAGGGACACATTACAAATAAAGTTACAACAAATGCAGACAGTTCAGAAAGTAGCAGGGTCTACACCTTGTGGGATGTTTGGAAGGGTATGCAGTCTCGAACTTGAATGTTTGCCACCATATTCGGACTTGAGCCCAGACTGACTTGCCAGATAAAGGTGTGCATGAGATAATGACCAAATTATGAGGCAGAAATGTGGACAGCCTGCAAATATCTGTACACATGACGGGTCCAACACCACCATATTTGAATAGTTAAGAACCTAGACATAGCAACAGTGAATGTCTTACAGGGATGCCCCACAGACCCCATGTGAAATGTACAAACAGTAGGCAGAAAGGTGTAACACATGCAATGGTAACTATGGAGTCCGGAAAGTATTCACCACTCGCATGGCAGAAAAAGTGTAGTAATACCTATGCTCATGCTAACCCACAGTCACAACTGCAGCATACCAGACATATTAATGGGTGCACCCCACTGATATGTACCATTCCATGAGGCACATAACTGGTGAACCTGAAAGCCTCTGGGGCCTGCTCAGCAGCATACCCACATATGCTAATAGATGTCAAGGCCCACACCATGGCCAGACCACACTGCATGCTGTAACACCCTAGCAGATATAGCAAGCATTCCAGGGTGTGAATGTACATGGGAAATAGGAAAGCTACAGCAGCACACTACAGTCAAGACACCTAGCAGGCACACCAGTACTGACAGTAAAGGGCAACTATTGAAGGCGTAGCAACAGAGTGCAAGCAAAGGTGAAAGGAAAGCACACACACACACGCACACATCAACAATAGTAGTAGTTGTTAGTGTACATACACAGTCAGTACAGGAAACTGGAGAAATGAATGGAGGAATGTTAACCCACAACCCACCGAGTAAAATTAGAGATACCAACCTTTACACTCACAGAATGTTGTCCACAGCATAACAGCATGGTCCCTGCCATTAACATCTGAAAGGGCTACGCCTATTTCACACACCCTTTTATAGCACAGTTCTGAAATCACAGTGAGAACTGCAATCAGTACACAACAGGCTGCATGCAATTAGCAAATGCTGGCTAACAATTGGTGCAGAGGCCATCACATGGGCATATGCAGATACCTACAAAAGTATGCTGTATTCCATGTCCACGCATGCAATAATTACATTGCACCGGAGAGACAGAGAGACAGAGAGACAGAGAGAGTGAGAGAGAGAGAGAGAGAGAGAAGGAGAACCACACCCAGAACTAGACTGCAACTAAGCAGACAGACAGGAATCCCCAGCAACAGCTACCTGGAAGCTGCAACTGTGAAGTGGAGCAGCGGGACAGAGAGCCAGACAGTAGCAGACGCAGCTGTGACAAACACAGGTACTGTAAAGTAATACTATCAAGGTGTACATACTGTGAACCCTCCATATGTGTTATTGGGCTGTATCCATATGTATATGAAGATGTGTAATGGGCAGGGGATATACAGCCCCTATCAGTGAAGGCTGTACATACAGTTGTATGTGTGAGCATCTATGTGCACATATATATGTCGTTTGATCGTAGGTTGTACTGCCATGTACTAATTAGATTACACAGCTATGTATGTTTAGCAGTATGTTAGTGTGTGTATACAGTAAGGTAGACATATATGCTGACATACCTGTCCAACATATGGCTATGTAGTTATGTCAACATATGTGCGTATATATCTTATATGTATATATATACATATGATATGCATATATGTATACATACATAGAGAGAGAGATGTAGGACTACATAGACAGATGCTGATAGAATATTGTAGCGACATATCTATGTAATGCACACATGCAGAGATAGATATATGTAGATACATATACATAGACAGACTGATCTGACCACCTACAGGTATGATTGTATATGATGACCTGCAACACAGCCTGCCCCCCTGTTGCCCACACCCCTCTGCCCCCACATCTACAGCAGAATATGTACATCAATATATATATATGTGCAAATGTATACAGACATATGTACATATATATATAAATAGACATATAGACATATCTTAATACATATATATATGTATAGAGAGAGAGAGAGAGATGTATACAGAGCTGGAGTGAGGCACATGTGTACAGATGTATTGCAACAGGTGCCTGGTGACAAAGGCACGGAGTGAACACCAGTGTCACATCCGGAGTATCATACCACAGTCCAGATCACCTACACAGGTAACCACCATATAAATGAGTGTCCGCCCACCACTGCATGTGTCAGGGGTGGTCAGGGTCAGACATGTGTACAATAGTGGCCCCAATGATAGTCACAGTGGCACACTATCCCTGGAATAGCTGCACATGGTATGTGTCCGCACATGGTCAGTCAGGCATGGACATGTAGGTCGGTGTACCCCCCACAGCACGTAATGGATGCCATGGTATGGACCTCACACGACAGCAACAGATATGGAGAAGGACACAGTGACATGTACAACACGGTGACAATGCACCCAAACACAGTACCATTGCACAGTGACTGTCAACACCACAGAGTACACATATGCTGCCCACGTACAGGTTACCACCCTCAGATGCACATATGGAGGTCACACCCATGACAGATGTCCAACAGGCATTGTACCACCGCCCACCATCCACAACCTACCTGTCTGCTGTGTGTCGTCTGTGCCACTGCAATAGTGTGCACATGTGTAGGTACGGGTTCAGACTCACAGACAGGACACACCCTGCAACAAACCACACAGTGTTAAGATGTGAGACTCCCCATGTGTACATGTCACACATACCCCTGCTGCATGTTACTCAGATAGGTAATATGCCATATGTGTCACCCTGTGTAACTGTGTGACGGCAGCAGGTACCATCACACCACATGTGTCACAATGGTCAGGTTAGCAGAACAGTACGCTGCTGTAGACGGGGCATTAGCATATTGTATAGTTTTGTATTACAATGTCATGTATTGTGTTGTATTGTATTGGTATGGTGAGGTGCCTCCTGCATGGAGTGGAACCACTGGTGCTGTGCACCAGTGTACAGGTACATACCCTGTAGTCAAGGTAGTGTAACATAGCACCTCTATATGTGTGTTTAGCGCCTGTCAGAGGTTATGTAGCATGCAACTGGGGATACCAGCAGGTCCCATCCATGTCGTGTATTCTGCTGACCTGTGGGTGTCTCTCACCTGGATATCTGTGATGACCTTGAGGTTAGGGTCAGCAGGGATAACCATGCCTTAATACAGGGGGAGGGCGGGGTGACACCTGCACTGACCCTGTCCGCCACAATGTCGTCTAGCTGTGGTGTCGGTGAAATATGTGTAGTGTACTACCCATGGGCATAGAGGATGGCTCCTGACCAGGTCGCTAACATAGGTCAGGTAGGCCTCCTGGTCATCTGCAGTATCACGCTTGACGTCCCACTCAACATTGCCCATGTAGTCAGTGTGATGGGAACTAGATCCTTACCAGTACTGCTCAGACATACCCTTCCTTCAGAGACTGATGCTCTGTCTTGCAGTAGCTTACATCAACTGTAATACAATCAGTATATGGCTGGGGTTCGCCAGACAGGATGCTGTCCCTTTGTGGACAGTGTCCTGGCCATATATGGGAATGCATGAGCCATGCGGTCTTGGAGATGTCTGTAGAAAGCAATTGTGTAGGGGTCAGCATTGTGGGTTGTCTCTGACACTGGCCCAGTGGGCTGTAAGGATACCATATCACTGTTACAAAGTGTAACGTCTGTATCTGTAATGTTGTGCACTGTAGCCATCTGTGCTGGTGGTGGAGGTGGGATATGTATATCCAGGGCAAGCAGGGTGTGGTCAGCCCACAGTAGTCGCCGATGTACGCCATACAGTACCTAGACACAAACCCCCAGAGTGAGGAGGTGCACCTCACCTGAATTGGTGTTCTGACTGCTGGTGTTCAGTAGTATGTCGACGTAGCCTGGCAGGTACTGTACAACAGTTGCTGGCCGAGCACTGATACCTGGCCATCTACATGTGTATCCACCAATAGACAGACAGATGCTACATATGTGTGATATGTGGTATCATGACAGTCAAGTAGCATGTGTAGTATGTGTGCCAAGGTCTGCCAACATAGATTGCTGATACCATGTTATCTTTTTCCCAGGTACATGGCCCACCCAAGACATCCAACCTACTCCGTGGCTGAGGATGAGGAGATACACCAGAGCCTGGTGCGGGACTATGCAACACTCTTTCCCGCACCAGCCAGAATCAGCAGGTGAGGGCTGCACTGTGGCAGGACCTTGTCCATCGGGTAAATGATATAGGCATGCATAATAGGACATATGAGCAGATGCGACATCACTGCAGTGATTTGATTAGACATGTCCGTCAGCGTCGTCAGATATCCACAGGCAACAGGTCGCCACAGGTGGTGGGGTGGCTACACATCTCCCACTCACCAGACTGGAGGGACTGCTCCTGAGTGTAGTGGCTCCAGTCCACCTGCAACAACAACAGCAGCAGACATGCGTCATGATGGAGGCTGGAGCCGCACAGCAGCAGGACACTGAACGTGCAGGTAATATGTCATATGTGTAGTTGACTGTTGTGTACACTGGTAGTTAATGCATGTGTGTGGTGTGTCCTTTGTTTGTAGCTGCCACCATAGTATATAATGTGCAAGCGTGATATCCGCAATATTAGCTGCAGACCTTTGAAAGGCGACTGTCGTACTCCTGACCTGTATCATACTCAGTAACATTGGCACAGTTGTGCCCACTAACATTAGTTTCCTCATGTCTGCAGGACCCTCCGGTATCACTGCATTGCAGCCTATCCATGCTGGTGAGTGTCTATTTACATTACCTGTAAAGTTGTTGATAGTAATAGTACCTTTTGGCACACTTAGTGGTGCCCCTTGTATGCATGTAGAAGTGTCTGTGTCTGTGTGTCAATATCACGCATACTGAGTACTGTTCAATTGTGTGAAACTGTGTGCATGTGTGCATGTGTGCATGTGTGCACCTGTGCATGTGTGCATGTGTGCATGTGTGCACCTGTGCACCTGTGCATGTGTGCATGTGTGCATGTGTGCACCTGTGCATGTGTGCATGTGTGCATGTGTGCATGTGTGCATGTGCACCTGTGCATGTGTGCATGTGTGCATGTGTGCACCTGTGCATGTGTGCATGTGTGCATGTGTGCATGTGTGCATCTGTGCATGTGTGCATGTGTGCACCTGTGCATGTGTGCATGTGTGCATGTGTGCATGTGTGCATGTGCATGTGCATGTGCATGTGTGCACCTGTGCATGTGTGCATGTGTGCATGTGTGCATGTGTGCATGTGTGCATGTGTGCACCTGTGCATGTGTGCATGTGTGCATGTGTGCATGTGTGCATGTGTGCATGTGTGCACCTGTGCATGTGTGCATGTGTGCGTGTGTGCATGTGTGCATGTGTGCACCTGTGCATGTGTGCATGTGTGCATGTGTGCACCTGTGCATGTGTGCATCGCTGGTAGTGTGTAGACATTGTAAACTGTGTTTCCTGTTTCCTTCCCACAGGTTCTGTTGCTGCTCTGGTGTTATCTAGCAGGGAACCTGAGTCAGGTGCCGTGGGTACTGCTACTGATGACATTGGTGTAATGGCACAGGACGGTATGCCAGGGTCCGCCATTGGTCAGCCAATTGACAGTACACAGCTGTCGACCCCATCCATGCGCACAGTTATCCTGCCAATACACCTTGTCACCACTGTCCCTAGGTGATGGACAGCATACAGTGGGCATTGACCAGGGTAATGTGGTATCTGCGGCACATGCTTCCCCACACAGCAGCCATGGGCATGGCCCAGAGATGGTACCACACAGACAGATGTCCAGGGGTTCTCGTGGGAGCATCCATGGGCGTACTGCCCCTGGCAGACGTGCCCACAGAGGTCTTACAACCTCAGCTATGTTTCGGACCATCATGCAGGCACAGTCACGTATGGAACGGTACACCAGACAGGGTCTGAGGGAGCTGGCAGCATGTCGCACAGCCATGACCGACGGTATGCGTGACATTGTGGCCGCCATCCGTGATTTCACCGACGTCGTAGGCAGACGTTGTGGGGACATATTACACCGGCTCCACAACTACATGTCCATGAGCCAGGGTGATGGTGGGCGGTTGCGTCGTCGACGTGTCCGTATGCCAGCAACAGCAGCAGCTGGCAGTCGGCGTGGACGACAACAGGGCCGCGGCCGCCCCCGTAGTGCCAGCAGCAGCCCCAGCAATACTGGGTCTGTGCTGTCATCAGACCGCCCCAGGAGACCACGTGCACGTGGCTCTGGCCAGGCCCGACAGGGCTCTGTGTCCAGTCAACGAACACCTGCTTCTGATGACAGTACCCAGTCTGGGTTGGTACGGATACGGTCCGTAGCACCTGCAAGGCACAGGTACCGTGTCCGTGGCCAGAGACACTGATCTGTATGACCTGGCAGGTACAGTCTGTGGCTGTCCACAAACACCAGTATATGGCAGCCATGAGGTGGAACTGTGTGCATCCATACACACATGCAAAATAACAACACCTAGGGCTACCGATACACGCACACACTGCATCAACACTGCCCCACCTTCTACTGCTGTCCCTCACCAACACACATACACATACATGTCAATTGGTGGTATGGGTGGCTGACCCAGGCATACCAAGTTCACACCCTGTGCATATGATGAAACTGTGCCACCTCCTGCATTCTGTAACAACTGTGCAGGTACAGGTTAACATGTTGCTGATGCACAGGGTGACCACATAGATGTGTAGTAATAGTATCATGTTGTTAACAGTACTGTGTGCTGAATTAATTGTGGGTATATCACAGCATGCCTGATGCAGTATTTGTGTAATTGTCATGTCCTGTTGTCTACACCCATGGTAAGTACCATAGTGTATCATCTGCACATGTTGGCATACTGGTGGTAATGATGTCAACGGCAGGCTACATACATAGGTAGCACAGGGAATGGGTAATGAATGTAGTAATACACAATGATGGACATGTAAATTGCAAGTGGCATGTTGCCCACACTAGACTCTGCAATGCAGATGTGTGAGGATGTTGATATGTGTGCAGAACTACACAAGTGGTACAGGACACACAGGAGCACACTAGCACAGCATGCACACATCTCATACCATGCTAGACAGCACCAACACACATAACGAACTGTCACAGGAGGGAGAGTCCCCATATATGTCAGGGATACTGTGGTGGCAGGCCAGGGAGCATACATCCTACTAAGTATGGCACCACTGAGAGAAGGATCGGTGTCTGATATTTGACATGTGTATTACTGCAGGTATGGGCACATGGGTTTCTATCCAGTTATTGTGCATCCTGACAGTACATGCATGTTCCGTACACTTGTGTGCACTGAGACTGGACCCTAGCCATCTGACCAGTGTATTTCCATGTACATGTGCATAGCACCTGCATATTTGCAGTGTTACCTTATGGAACTGGTACAGCTTGTTTGTTGTACAATGGACTACATGGAGCCCTGTTCACTGTACCTTTGTTTGCATGCATGTTTGCTTGCAATTACCCTGGAATACCGATCACACCTGCAATGCATAGTTATAGAGCTTCTGTGGACTCCTAGTGCCATCTGCATAGCCTACTATATGTATGGCCATGTCCCACTTGACAGGTTGCCACTGTTTGACCTGTTCACATGTACATTGCCTGTGACACAGTGCATATGACCTGCCTGGCATGTGTCCACGTGAGCAGTCATATATGCTACTGCTAAGTAGTCACAGGCACTACACCTTCACACATCCATCTCCTGTTGAACTACCTGCTTTGCTAGGGACAGCCTGCACCTGTCACCCCTGGCCTATCAGATATTGGCAAAGCCTCTTGCTACCCCCATAGTGCCTATGTTAGGCAGGGCTCACATGACAAACCCACCTTCATAGGTATCACAAGGGATAAGACACTAAGAGCAATGCTACCCAACGCCAGATGTCTAAACCTCCAGATGCATGCACCCAAAACACTCCTTGGCATGGGAAACATCGATATGTGTGCAGTAACAGATGCCTGGTTCAGGGCTACTGAGAGCACACCAGCACTACCGGGTGTAACCGGTTGATTTCTTTGCTACAGTCACCAAGGCCATTGCCGGGAAGGTGGTTCACACAGCCTACCTGGACCTTGCAAACGCCTTCGCAACAATACCCCACTTGGGCATTCTAGGAAGCTCACCAGCTTAAATATAAGCCCCTATGTCACTAGATGGATTGCACAGTGGCTCAAGAACAGAACCCACATGGTTAGCATTGCTGGAGCCATGCCAGACCCCATAACAGTTACAGGTTGTGTCCCAGAAGGCTCAGTCCTGAGACCCTCTTGTTTGGTACATATTTATTGGAGGTACAGGCCAACACGGATGAACTGTGGCTGTCCAAATATGCAGATGACTGCAAACTGGACACCATAATCGACTCCCCAGCTGACACAAGCATCTTCTAAAGGGGCATCATAGCAACAGACAACTTGTGCCAGAGCCATGGCCGTCTGCTGAACAGTGTGTAGAAGGGGAATGTGCATCCTGTAGTCTGTTCACCTAGTTACCAAAAGGGACATTGTCCTCACACACACTAACCCCCCTCAGCCAAAAACACACACTTGCCAATTGCAGGATTCAAACCCCTATCTGACTGTTATGGGTGCATTAGCAGAGCATGCTATTTGCATTACTGGGGGTTTTCTCTTCCCCTGCTATACTTAAAGAGTGCTGACATCATCAGTGTTTAGAAAAGGGAATGGGCATCCTGTAGTGTCTTATCCTATTTGCCAAAAGGGACACTTCCCTCACACACTAACCCCCCTCAGGCAAACACACACACTTGCCATTCACAGGAATCAAACCCCTACCTAGTTATGTTATGACACTTGAAACGGACGCATTAGCGGAGCGCGCTATTCGCATTACTGGGAGGTTTCCTTTCTCCTGCTCTACTTATAGGGTGCTGACATCATCGGTGTTTAGCAAAGGGGATGGGCATCCTGTAGTGTGTTCCCCTAGTTTCCAAAAGGGACATTTCCCTCGCACACTAACCCCCCTCAGACAAACACACACACTTGCCATTCACAGGAATCAAACCCCTACCTAGCTATGTTATGACATTTGAGACGGACGCATTAGCAGAGCGCGCTATTCGCATTACTGGGAGGTTTCTTTTCTCCTGCTCTACTTATAGGGTGCTGACATCATCGGTGTTTAGCAAAGGGGATGGGCATCCTGTAGTGTGTTCCCCTAGTTTCCAAAATGGACATTTCCCTCACACACTAACCCCCCTCAGGCAAACACACACACTTGCCATTCACAGGAATCAAACCCCTACCTGGCTATGTTATGACACTTGAGACGGACGCATTAGCGGAACACGCGATTCGCATTACTGGAAGGTTTTCTTTCTCCTGCTCTACTTATAGGGTGCTGACATCATCGGTGTTTAGCAAAGGGGATGGGCATCCTGTAGTGTATTCCCCTAGTTTCCAAAAGGGACATATCCATCACACACTAACCCCCCTCAGACAAACAAACACACTTGCCATTCACAGGAATCAAACCCCTACCTAGCTATGTTATGACACTTGAGACGGACGCATTAGCAGAGCGCGCTATTCACATTACTGGGAGGTTTCCTTTCTCCTGCTCTACTTATAGGGTGCTGACATCATCGGTGTTTAGCAAAGGGGATGGGCATCCTGTAGTGTGTTCCCCTAGTTTCCAAAAGGGGCATTTCCCTCACACACTAACCCCTCTCAGGCAAGCACACACACTTGCCATTCACAGGAATCAAACCCCTACCTAGTTATGTTATGACACTTGAGACGGACACATTAGCAGAGCGCGCGATTCGCATTACTGGGAGGTTTCCTTTCTCCTGCTCTACTTATAGGGTGCTGACATCATCGGTGTTTAGCAAAGGGGATGGGCATCCTGTAGTGTGTTCCCCTAGTTTCCAAAAGGGACATTTCTCTCACACACTAACCCCCCTCAGGCAAACACACACACTTGCCATTCACAGGAATCAAACCCCTACCTAGCTATGTTATGACACTTGAGATGGACGCATTAGCGGAGCACGCTATTCGCATTACTGGGAGGTTTCCTTTCTCCTGCTCTACTTATAGGGTGCTGACAATATCGGTGTTTAGCAAAGGGGATGGGCATCCTGTAGTGTGTTCCCCTAGTTTCCAAAAGGGACATTTCCCTCACACACTAACCCCTCTCAGGCAAACACACACACTTGCCATTCACAGGAATCAAACCCCTACCTAGCTATGTTATGACACTTGAGACGGACGCATTAGCAGAGCGCGCTATTCGCATTACTGGGAGGTTTCCTTTCTCCTGCTCTACTTATAGGGTGCTGACATCATCGGTGTTTAGAAAGGGAATGTGCATCCTGTAGTGTCTTTTCCTATTTGCCAAAAGGGACATTTCCCTCACACAGACACACACTGAGCACTTACAGGATTTGAACCCCTACCTAACTATATAATGACACTTGAGACGGATGCATTAGCGGAGCGCGCTATTCGGATTATTGGGAAGTTTCATTTCTCCTGTTGTACTTATAGGGTGCTGACATCATCTGTGTTTGGAAAGAGGAATGTGCATCCTGTGGGGAAGCAAACACCAAGCACACTATGGCTAAGCTGTCATTCCCTAGGGCAAACAGCCTAGTGTTGACCTCTACACCATTATGTTTAATTGTCAAATGCACATTATTTGTTGCTGATAGACTGTTTGCATATCTTTATTGCCATAGCATTCCCTGTTGGTATGAACAACCTCTGCATCTGTGGAAACTGTTTGCATATGGGAGGGATCCACTATATCACGTATGTCTCTGTAGTCATTTAACTGTGTGCACTGGGCAGACTGCTGTAATGTGGTTGGTTCCTGGCATAACACATAACAATACCAGATATGTGTGTCCCACTGCTAAACCAAGATTTGGACTAAGTGTGTGAGCATGCCCAGTTCAGCCTTCCCATGGCATGTTGTCAAAGTGTGTGAGCATGCCCAGTGTGATTATTCCATATGTTGGACTCTGCAGACCACCACATTTGTGGATGTGTGTGATCTTCACAAACTAAGTGTGTGAGCATGCCCAGTTCAGCCTTCCCATGGCATGTTGTCAAAGTGTGTGAGCATGCCCAGTGTGAGCATTCCATATGTTGGGCTCTGCAGCCCACCACATTTGTGGATGTGTGTGAACTTCACAAACTATCACCCGTTCATGGTTGTGGGTTGTGTGTCATGTTGTGTAGTTACTGTACAACTGCTTTGTGTGTGAACACAACAGGATTATACTGTGCCTGCAGTGTTTGCATGGGATACTTTGCATACAGTTGTCAACATCCTTTCACACTGACCTAACACTGTAGTACTGTATAGTGTACTGGCAGTACTTTGACTGTGGTGGACAGTAACCTGGGCTTTACTGCTATCACTGCTTTACATTTCGATAGTGGGCACAACAGCCTGGTTGGGGCCAGTTGTGTACATCTGACCATGTTGCATTCTGTTCAGATATGAACTACTTACACCAGGCTTGTCCAACATTGTTAGTGTATTCCACAACATAGGTGTACAATTGCAAACACTAGCGATGTGCCCTAGTCCATGGCTAATGCAAGTTGGAGAGTGTGTTTGTCCTTCAACACACATTGTAAGGGGAGTTTGCCATGACATATGTCATGGTTAGTATACTGTGCCTCTGTCTACCTGTGACATGACAGGGATACCCAGGATAAACCTACCATCTCCCGTCCACCCATCAGGATTCCTATTGAGGAAGATTGATAAGTGACTCTATGGGTAGCCTGTGCTGAGGGTTCACTCATGGGTGGGAGTGGCTTCTGTGTTATGGATCACACAGTACAGCTTGTCCTATGTAAGTCAGTGCTAGGGTTCAGGTCTGTCATGTGCATAGCTCACTGCCATTCAGATTGTACTATGTGCAGCATTTTTATTGATGCCAGCAACACAGGCAACACATGGCATCTGTGTAGGCTGATTGATACTCCTGATGAGGTACTGCTGGGGACTTTACAGTTGATGGAGGTGTCTGCTGAGGTACATCCCACAGGGGCTATTGTAGTCGATTGTACCACTGATGCAGGAGGACTGCAGAGCCACAATGACCTCCCCTTATGTAGATCTGACAGCCTTCATGATTAGGTAGGTATATGGTATGTTTCTGTAAACACTACAGCACATGTTTGTCCAATGCAGGATATCTATCACCCTGTGTCCCCAGGTCTCTCATTACATGTTAACTACATAATGGGTTAACACCTATGTGGTGATTGGTGGGCACTTACTGTATATCCACGGGGGTTGACTATACACGTTTCTGCACTTAGCTTGCTGACATAGCTATGGCACCAGTTGTCTGTTTCTATGTGGCCCTTTTGTGGGATGCATGTGTCAGCTGGTGGATCATATGTGGTGAGCGGTTTGTAGTCCTCTGCAAACATGTTAGGACACAGTCCTTCCATGTTTGCCTGTACCTATGGGACATATATACCAGACGAGGGAGATACCAGGATAGAGCCTTGTGGGATGCCAGTTATATCTGGTTTGTAGTCTGACATGGCTGAAGCATGTCTGACCATGTCTGTTCTGTCCTTGGTCTGGTTTGCAACCCCTCTACTGACATGTGGGTTTATATTTACGCTGGTGAGCCTATCTATACTGAACATGTAGGGTATTGTATAGAAGCCTTTGCAAGGTCCAGATACACTGTGTGGAGCACATTGCCCTCATCAATGACCTTAATGACTGTTTCAATTAAGTCCAACATGGTTAGGGGCAGGATCTGCACTTGAGGAGGCCACACTGGGTTGCCTCCGCTGTCAGTAGGTCCCCAACATCCATATGTCTGTGGTACATGCTGCTCCTTTCCATAGCTGTGCAATCTGGGCTTCTCAGGATTCTGGGGTAGTACTGTTCAGTATCCATTCAGGCAACACCTTTGTTGAGAAGGACCACTGTTGTTGTACACTGCTCTTTGGGTACATATTCTGTGGTACGGCTGACATTGAGCAGTAGTGTGGTTTGGCATTCCATTCATCTTAGACTCCATGTTGCACTAAGCCCAGGTCACCATCTCATACCATTGCTGCTGTGTGTTTTGCTTTGGAGATGTTGTCTGTTACCTCAGCATCTGCTATGTCAGGGGGCCAGCAGTCTGCTGGGATAGATATTCTGCATTCGTGGGGGTGGGGGGGTTTGCACTGCACCTGTCGGGATGTATGTTGGCAATATGTGTGTGTGTTTGTGGTATTTGTGTGATTCAGGGCATATCTGTGAATTCACAACATGGCTCCTACCATCAGTTGTGTAAGCCTTGGGATTATCCTTCGTGTCCTGTACAATTTGTATCTACATAGGTTCATAGGTTCATACTAGGCTATCCACCCTGGGCATTTGTTAGGCTAGCCAGAGTGTGTGTGGCATTTGAGACCCCTTGCTATGTGGATATTATGGCCATGTATTATTTGCTTAGCTGTGCCTCTGTCTGGACATGACACAGTGAAGACCCCCACTGTAACTCTACAATCATCCATCCACTTGGCAAGATTCCTGTTGAACAGTGTCAGTGAGGGGCTCTGCCTAACATGGGGTGGGATTCTGGTCCAGGGTGTGTGGAGCCTCTGGATTATGTATCTGTCCCACCGGCACATCCTATTTCATTATTTGTTGAGGTTGACATCTCTCACTCTCGCAGCTCCAATGGATATGTGTTGTCTGGGGTGGAGCATGTCCATTACTCCTGTGTTGGGCATGGCCTCCTACAACAGGCATGCAATGCCTCTGTGTGGGCAGTCTGTGACTGGAGTCAGCTGGGGTGTCTACAGCCTAGCAGCATATGACATATATGTGTGACACTTTATCCTCTTGGTGAGGTACCTTTGCGGTCTTTCTAACTGCTGCAGGTGTCAGGTAAGGTAGATCCCATATGAGGCATTGTACTGGATTATGGGTGTGATTGGGATAAAGTATAGGGGCACAGTGACCTCTGTTGCCATAGATGTGACTCCTTTCCTGATACAGTGTCACATGTAGACAGTCTTCCTAGCCACATTGGCAATGTGGGTGTCACATAACAGGTTACTGTTCACTTGTGTCCCTTGGTCCCTGGTTACTCCTTCCATACATAATGGTTTACCACCTATGTGGTATTTCGTGGTACCTTGTTTGGTATTTGGTGGGACATTCATACTGTCCAGTGTCTTCAGGATGGTTGGGGGGGGGGTTATTGTGTGTGAGAGTGCGGTCTGTAGCATGCTACAGACTGCACAGCAGTCTTGCCTACAGTTAGTTGCATGTGGGTGAACTCCACTGCCTTGTGAATTGTCAGTTACTTGGACGTATGGGTGTCTGTGCTGCCTATGGTTACTCACCTCCTTTTATGTAGTGTTCCAGGTTTTGGGGCCATGACACATGGTACATGGTATAACCTGGTAGTGCTGGTGTGCTGTCAGGAGCCTTGCAGCAGGTTTCTGTCACTGCACAGACATCGATGTTCTCTATTCTGGGGATGGCCTCGGGAGCATGCATATTGGGGTGTGCACATCTGGCATTGGTCAGCATTTCCCTTATGTTTCTTCCCACTTATATTTTCTCGGGTTGTGGGTCAGTCTTTTCAGCCTTGCCTACAAAAGGCTGTGTGTAGGTGGCCAAGGCCTTATCCACTATTCAGACGCCCAGGGGTAACAGGTGCAGGCCATCCCATGGGCAGCTGCATGGCTTGTCAAGCATGACATCCCAAGCAGACAGACATTGGATCCCCTTGGAATGACACCAGTAAGTGTGCTACTTGCTATGACTGATCATTCCATGTTTCTACTGTGGCATTATTCTTGGTAAGGGTAGGTTGCTGCAAACGGTGAGTGTCATACCAGCCTGGACTACATAATCAGATAGCTCATCTGTGTCACTTTACATGTAGTCTAGGGCAGTACATCTCGGGTCATTCACACCAGCATGGACTATGACTGCATCATATTTCTATTTGCTTTGGAGTGACCTTCATATTTCTGTTATGTGGCATATTGTGGCGGCCTACAGGCAGCTTACTGGACCCTTTCCTTTGTTCAGTCTGCTGTGCGGGACAGCAGTGTGTCTGACTATGGAGTCACCTATTACAACTGTATCGGGCATGTTGTTCCTCCTTATGGCCTGTGACTGTTTGGCACACCAGCTTTGTGTGCTATGTGTTGCATGTGCTATGTTTGGAGGCTGTTTCATTGGGTGTCTGCTTTAGTGGCCTCTGTTGGTGTGCTGTGTGTGTGATTTCTGCCTCCGGGACTGTATTTCTGTGTTTATGTGTTTGGTTTGCAGTTGTGATAGGTCTATGTGGGTATGTGTTTGTGGTGTGTGTGGTTACCTTCTCCTACTGACTTGTTTTGGGTGTACTGAGTTGGGGGAGCTCTGCCTCCGGTTTGGATGGATGGTTGCATCTCTCACATATATTTGTATTTCTTGGGTGGAGTTGGTGGTTGTCTGTGTACTTGGGGCAGGTGTAACATTGCCTCAGGATTCACAGATTCCACTTGTTGTGCCTGGCCTTACTGGATTGCATGTGTGGACAGATTATATTGCCATACTACTGATCAGTAATTACGTCATTGTTCATGCTTGCTCTATCATGTAGTAGCTTCCTCATTCTCTTGCATGTTTTGGTTATGGCTGGTGTCCACCATGCCAGATTTAGACACTGTGTCTTGTTTTAATTTGGGACTGCATAATCCAAGCATTCCTGGCAGTGTTCATGGAATGGCTGTCTTACAGGTTCTGAGGTGTGGCCCATATTTTGCACCTGCACGGGACCTTTCATGGATTCCACATCAGTTTGGAGGTGTGCAAATAATGCTTAGCACATGTTTTCCACTGTGATTTCCCGGACAGGGACTGTGGTCAGGATTTGTATATCCAGTGTGATTACTATATGGTCTGGTGTTACCAGTGAGCAATACACTTATCATCTTGACATCCCGTACCCATGTTGCTGATTATCACATCCAGTATGCTTGCCCCTCTTGTGGGTGTGCTACGTTGTTCCTGGGCCTTTTGGTTTGTGGATTCAATGACCTTTTGTCCTACACTGTTGCAGCTGGTATAATGCTCCCAGTCTATGTGTCTGGGTATTTGCAGTCGCCCAATATCATGTGGTTTGGAGGACTTGATATATTCATGTATTCCAGCATGGGCCCGATGCAGTTCCTGGTGTTGGGCCAGTACTCTGTAGCAGGCTATACACTGGGGGGCAGTTTTAGCCACTGTTACTTGAGCATGGCTAGTCCATGCTGCTTTTGTGGTGGTACCAACATGGGGTGTGGTTATCCTTGACAATTCTTGCTGGTCACCCTCCTTTTGTAGCTTGTTCCAAGTGTTGAGGATGTACAGCACAGTATGAGGTGTAACCTGGTAGTATTAGGGTGCTGTTGTGAGCCTTGCCTCAGTATTCTGTTAAAGCACAGTTATCAACATTCTCCATACTGGGTGGGCTTAGTCTGCATGCATCTTGCTGTTTGACCTTATCCCTTATCTGATTCTTATCCCTTCTGGTACCTATGGAGATAGGTTTGTGTTTTGCGCCTTCCTATTCAGGGCACACTGTGCATGACAACAGCCTTTGCCAGTATCCATACGGCCTGCACTGATAGGTGCACGCCAGTCCTGGCAGGTGGTGCATCATGTCATGCTCAGCATGTCATCCCAGACTGGCACACAGTGGGTCCCCTTTGCCTAACTGCATTACTTTGGAAATTGTTGCACTTCATCATCTCGTTGTCCTGTTGTGGCATGCTGCTTGTTGAGGGTAGGATGTTAGACGGGGTCCTCAGGTGTGCCTATGGTACTTGGTGTTACATTACTTGACACATAGCATTCATGCCTCAGGTGGTGCTGCAGGGCTGCCTCTGTCGGATGCACATATTACACTTCCCTGTACATGTTTGTGAGCAGGTTGTGTCACATTAGGCATCCCTGTTACTATATGGTGAGTCGGAGGGGTATCATTCCCAAGGTTCCTACTGAGCCAATGTATGTGCTATGCGTTGCCTCTTTGCCAAGGCCAGGGCATACTGGGCACGCCTCCTTCTGCCTACTGGGGCAGGCTGAGGTTGTTCCTCCTCCGAGTCACGCTGTGCCTGTGGTGGCCTTGGCGATGGTGGGGGGCTGTTTGGCCCAGCCCTATGCTGGTCCTGCTGCAGCTGTTTTCGCATGATCATATTATGTAGCATAGCACATACCATGACAATTTGGGTACATGTAGTTGGTGTGTACTGCAAGGCTCCACCAGATGTGTCCAGACACGGAACCGTGACTTGAGCAGCACAAACACACGCTCTATTACATTACGTGTTTGTGCGTGTGCCTCATTATGGCGTTCCTGTTCAGGTGTGTGTGCATTTCTGATGGGTGTCATCAGCCACGGCTCCAGTGCATATCCTGCATCCCCCACTAGGTGTCCGTGTGGGATGTCCCCATTGGCAAATGTCTGGTACAGCTGCATCAAATGCCAGATGTGGGAATCATGGTAGCTCCCAGGACAGCCGGCACACACATTCATTATTATGCCCTGGGCATCACACATGACCTGGCAGTTGATGGAGGGAAGCCCTTGCGGTTTATGTAGGCCCTACCCGCTCTCCTGCTGGTGCTTTGATGCGTATGTGCGTGCAGTCTATGGCACCCAGTACCTCAGGGTATTCCGCTATTTGCTGGAAGAGACGCATGTTGCTGGCCAATACCTCACGGGCATTGAGGAAGTATACATGATCACCGACATGTGCTGACATGGCATCCAGGAACTGGTGCAGTACCCTGGAAGCTGATGCCTGTGATATCCCCATCATATCGCCAGTTGGTCTCTGGAAGGTACCTGTTGCTAGTATTCTTAGGCCAACACATACCTTGGTTTCCACTGGGATGGGTTCCCCTCTGTTGGTTCTGTGTGTGAGGCATGGCCTGCACAGCTCCACTATTTGCTGCAGGAGGTCTCTGTCCACTCTATAGCGCTCTACTATCTCCAGCTCATGTAACCCGTGGTAGGTGACCCTGGGCCTGTACACTCTTCTCCGTCTCCTCACTGCGGGTTGTCTGGCACCATCTGCATTGTCACCACCCTCAGCAAGTCGCCTATGTCTCATTATGACAGCTATGGCAGCCCCTAACATTTCTGCTCTGAGTTCAGCTTTTTCAGTTTTCACTTCTGATAACTTAACTCCTGTCTTGCAGTGTCTCTTGAGAGAAACATTCTGCACTGCTGTTTGCAGAGTTTTAAGTGCTTGGCTGGCCTAGTATTCTGCCTGTGTAATTGCCTGCATCTAATTGTTTTCACCTGCTAGCTCCAGCAGTATTCCCTGCTAACTTCCTAGTACATCCGTTGCTTCCTTTTTCCTCTGTTTCCTCAGGGTGGAGCCGTGTTCAAACCAGCAGAAACACGCTCACAGTGGCTTACACGCGCGCACACATACTTACACAGTTCAGAATCTGCTTATTCGGGTTTAAACGCGTGCACGCCCGCGCAAACGGTGTTAAACATCTCCCAACACGCTCCCACTGCCTTACACGCGCGCACACTGCCTTACACGCGCGCACACCGTCTTACTCGCGCTTCACGGCGCGCACACTTGCGCATACACGTCCAGCAAGAAACTTTGGTGTAGGCAACAGTGTACACCTTCCATTTCTTGGCTTTCTCATGTTTACTTGGAGGCACACCTCCTTCCTTGATACCTCTCTGACATCTGTCATGTAACTCTACCTTCCAATGACTTTTATCCCTTTCTGCCATTCCCCCCTGTGATGTCACCTATCTCTTACTCTGTTCCTCCCCCTTCTGTAACTCTTACACTACTCAGACTGTGCTCATTTGCTATGTGACAGTGGAATTCAGTATCCTTACCCTAATTTGCATCAGA
The DNA here is from genome assembly GCF_019279795.1 of Protopterus annectens. Lineage (NCBI taxonomy): Eukaryota > Metazoa > Chordata > Ceratodontiformes > Protopteridae > Protopterus > Protopterus annectens. Next base: position 665,579,979 of record NC_056744.1, read on the forward strand.
TTGCCTACTAATGTTTAGTTACATCTCTTAGACTTGGCTTCCCCCCTTGGTAACCACTACACGGTGGCCATGTTGGTTTTCCTATGCTGGTCCCTCCATTGACATTCCATGTATTGCATAAAACCTACATTTGTAGGTTTAAAACCTTCGTTTTTATGTTTTATGCAGCGCAGCCTGTTTGCGTGGGGCTGCGCTGGGTTTACACATCGGCAATTGCCGAAAAAAAAATATTTTTAATATTTTTGCATGGTTGCATTGCCAATGGCCACATATTTGGCCATTGGCATGCTGCCTATAACATATGCACCCTTTATTTGGAGCTGACATGGCTCCATTGCCGTGTTTGCAGAAACGTACTCAGTTGTCAACTGAGTACATTTCTGCAGCTAACACGGCTCTTACACGGGCTGTTCTTGGCTTCCTGGATCGCTAATCAGCCTCATTTGCATGCTATTCGGCTGCAAGTGGGCTGATTAGCTTAGCCACGCCCACTCCGTGTAAGAGCCATGTTAGACTGACTCTTACACGGACTTTGGGCTGTTCCTGGATCGCGAAGGCTACATGGAGTCTTACACTACTCTTAGACTCCGTGTTAGCCTTCGTGAATCCGGCCCAGCATGATGGAACAACAAGTCCCCCACCTAAGAAGAAGCAGCAGAAGCAGGAGATATTTCAGGAAGAAATATGAACATAGGAAAGGAGAAAGCAAAAATAATCAATACAAAAGGAGCAGCACCAAAGTTATTTGAAGAGAAATACAGGCAAAGTCATGCAGATATAAAAACTTTTACAGAACAAAAAATAAATAAATAAACAAAGAGGAAAAATAGAAAAGAGGATTAGTAATGGAGAAGTTAAAGAAACAGAAACTGAGGTTATGGATTACCAGCGAGGTGAAGGATTTAGTGTAGAAAATCTAATTTTGATCACATCAAAGCAGGATAGAGGAATGGATCCCCAAATTTAGGAGAAACCAGTAGAGCATGAAACATCTGTTCAGCTGCCATTTGAATTCACATCAGAGCCTTCCACAGGAAACAAGTACAAAAGTTCAGTTGGAGTTACACAGCAAGGTAAGGAACAGGAAACTATGGTAATTCTGACACGGTCAGTGCAGTGGGGAAATACGCCAGTGAGTTCCCATATGAAAGAGCAATGGATGACACAAGATGAAACTGAAAAGAATGTGGCACAGGAAGATGTTCTGGAATTTTCTGTAGAATGCCCGCAGGAAATGGAGAACAAGGAATGTGCCCTCAGTTTAGAAGAAAATGATCTAAGAGAAGAGTTGCTAGATTTAATCGAGATGGGCAGACATATTAACATCAATGAAAGAAACAGACTACAGAAAAACAATAAAACCCAAAAAATTTGATAAAACAAATGAACACAGTAATTAGGGCTGTTTATAGAGATACATGCAATATAACATAATTAAATAGGATATATTACTGTACAGCTAAATTAATAACAGATAAAGTCTTGCCACAAAAAACACAGGGCAGTTAGGGAAAGGAAGTGGAGGAATCAAATGTCATCATGGAAGTATCAAGTAGAGTAAACTATAAAGCAGTTAAGACTAAAGGTGTCATTGTTAGAAGAGTATACTCAGAAAGATAGACATGATAAAAGTAATTCACAGTATCAGAGCAGATGACGATCTATCATGTACTATCGTAAATAATGAACTAAAAATATCAGCACAGGTAAAAAAACTTAGAAAGTATGCAGAAAAATATAAAGTACAAAATAAGCAATTTATTGACGACCCAAAAAAGTTTGGCAGAGAACTGGGAAACAAGGCAAGATGAATCGAAACACCACCACCAAAATAAAAAAAGAAATTGATACATTTTGGAAAAATATCTATGAATCATACCTCCCAACCATACCAAATTACTCATTTTTTACCAAGTTTTGGAGTCCAAATAATGGGGTGCCACAATTCCTGAGTGGCACCCCTTAATTTCCAAATTTCCCAGCTTTTTTATTTTATTTTTTTATTTTTTATTTGTCTTTTTTAGCTGACATCATTACGTGCATGATGACGTCAGCTCCATGAAATGGCCTGCCAGCCTGTCAGAATTGAGCTCAGTAACATACATGCATTTCTGGCCATGAGGGAATGGAATGAGGGTTCCTTAGCTATTAATGGGTAGTGGAATGGATGGGACAAGGCTGCAGAGTTACTTAGCTGTTAATGTGTAGCTTGAAAGATGGTTTCCAGGAAGAGAACAAGCCGTGAGGCTAGAATGGATGGAACAAAGCTGCAGAGGTAATTATCATGAGAGAAGTTATGCTTTTAGAATGGAACAAGAGTTCCTTAGTTGTTAATGGATGGAAAAAAGCTGTAGTGTGTGTGTGTGTGTGTGTGTGTGTGTGTGTGTGTGTGTGTGTGGAGGGGTTCCTTAGCTGTTAAGGGGTGGAACATGCTAGAATAAAATGAGGGTTCCTTAGCTGTTAATGGGCAGAACAAAGCTGCAGACTGTGTGTGTGTGTGTGTGTGTGTGTGTGTGTGTGTGTGTGTGTGTGTGTGTGTGTGTGTGTGTGTGTGTGTGTGTGTGTGTGCGTGTGTGAAATGCCCCAGGTGAATATACCTGGTGGCTAGAGGTACTCAGGTTCAAACCTTGTATACAGGTAACAGGAGGCTAAAGTCCCAACCCACCACCACTTGTGAAAACTTTCCAGATTTATGCCTCTCTGTTCCTCATAAAATCTGTGGTTTTCTAGATTTTTGTGGCAAATCCGTGAAGGACTGAATTCACTAAATAATGACAGTCATTTAAATTTCAGACTTCATATTCTTCAGAAAATAAATGGCAACACAAAACATTTTATTCTAGCAATCTTCTAAGTTTGTATGATCAGTATTTGAAATGTGTCCCTATTTTTGGGGCTGTATTCCCCCATTATTAACTTTGTCCAGGTTTTTTGTGCTAAGAGGTTGAGAGATATGGTGAGAAATGAGAACTGAATTCATTAACTGACAGCCAATTAAGTTTCAGTCTTCTTATCTTTAAGGAAACTGCTGATTTGGCATAGTGGTATGTTGCTCTGACTATAGTGCATAGGGTCCTGGGGCCAAGCCTTGGCAGTGAAACACATGATGGTGACACAACATTTTATTCTAGCAACTTTCCAAAATTATACAAGCAAAGTTTAAAATGTGTCTCTGTTTTTTGGACTTTTGTCCCCCCCCCAATAAATGTAGGCTTTTTCCAGATTTCTTGTGCTGTAAAGTTGAGAGATACAGTTGAGTGTCAAGTGGATTTTACAAGGAGCAGAGAGCTTCAGGGGAAGAGCAGTTTAGTGTTGCTTATGCTGTGTCTGCTTACATTAATAGCATAACAGGTTAAATACTTGCTTTTGATGCAGAAGGTGTGGGTTCTACTCCCACAGTATGCAGATGCATTGCTGATACTGTACTGTGTTGTTGTACTTTTAAAGGGAGTGCGTGTAACAAGTCAAGGTGTAACTACAGATACAGCAGAAGTAAGAAAATGTCATGCACAAGGGCATTTGTGCCTCAGTGGAAAGAGCAAAAAATATCATTAACTCAAATTCAGGAACAGAAAATCAGAATTATTATGTTCTGTGCTGCATTATAAGAAAAATATTTTTAAACAAGTACAGTGCATTTTCCAGTATTCAAGATAAAACACATATTTGTCCACTGTAGACAATGGAAAAGCAAGATGGCCAGTTAGCACCTGGATTATAATGATAGTTTTGATGCTTCAGGATGAATGTAGGAGAGGGTCTGTCAGTACTTGGACTAAAAATTGGATGTCTTAAAACATGCCGTTTGCCTAGTTTATTTTGTTGTGCATTTACAGCTATTGAGTTGGTCTGATAACACAAATCAGACTAAGTTAAGCAAAAAACTGAAATTGAAAATAAGTTTGAGAAGTTGTGCAAGAAGACCATGGCTTACACTACTATCATTCTATATATATATATATATATATATATATATATATATATATATATATATATATATATATATATATAAATGTGTGTGTGGAAATAGGCTTTTATGGTGGAAATGTTCTGATGTTCTGAATTGAGCAGTTTTGTCATTATTGGTTCATACATTTTGTTTCATTGCCTACTGAAAAAATGTTCAACCAATAAATTTAAAATCCACTCTAAGGCTAACAAGTGTGCTGTATTATAAAAGGAATATAATTTAATAAAGTCAGGAAGGTATATCAAATAACACATGCATATTTCTTGTTTTGTGAGCAAGGGGCCTATGATTTGAAAACAGCTCAAAGGTAATCTTTATCCACCACCAGATGCATTTTCTTTGGATGTGGTGTGGGTTTCAATGCTGCTTGAATGAATGTGAGTTTCAAGGGCAGAGAAGTTTTAATGCTAAGTCTGTTTTCATTGTGAGACAGTATTGATTTGCTTAGCAGATGTCTATTAGTGTTTGTGCATTGCGCTATAAAATGTAAAAATAAAATCCAAATAATCATTGTAGAAGTGAAGCAGTATGCCCATTAGTGTTTATAGTAAATGGGGTGAAATAGCTAGGTAATGGGACATTGGAATGGCTGCAGGGGCACTCTAGTGCCATATTTAGATTGCCTGTTCTTCAGTTTGAGTTTGAAAGTTAATATCCCACAATTCCATTGGAAGGGGCAGGTTACATAATTGTGTATGCACATTTTATGTTAATCAGCACACAGATTTATACCTATTTTTCATGGGTGTTGCCCAGATTTTTGATGTTTCCAGATGCTAAATGGATAGATGAAGCAAAAGAATGAATAAGAAGTTCAAATGTACAGAATATAAAATGTGATGAAGTAATGGTCAAAAAGATTAAAACAAAGTTAAGAAAAGCTCCTAATTGGAAAACACCAGGCCCAGAAGCAATGCCTAACTTCTGGCTAAAAGTATTAACATCTTCACATGAAGATTTAGACAAAAAATAAGAACTTATTTGTATGCATACCCTGAACAGTCACCAACCTGGTTAACAACAGGAAAAACAATGCTCCTACTTAAGAGTGAACTTGCAACCTATCCTAAAAACTATAGACCAATAACTTGCCTTCTGACAACTTATAAACTATACACTGGAATTCATGTTGACAGAGTTTATAGTCATTTAGAAGAAAACTCAATCAGGGAATAGAAAAAAAGGGTAATCAAAGAAAGTCATATGGTCATAAGATAATTTTTTGCTAAATAAATTCATAATGGAAAATTGTAAAAAGGGGTAGAATCTAAGTATGGCATGGATAGACTACAAAAAAGCATTTGATAGTACACCACATTCATGGATAAAAGAGACCCTACTCTGATCGATTACATTACAGTGACCATGAAACAGTGGCAAACCATTTTTCGGTTAAGCCATGCTAAAGGACAGATTATTATTCCAGAGATAAAAATCCAAAGGGGAATATTCCAGGGTGACTCTTTGTCACCACTGCTCTTTTGTCTTGCCCTTAACCCATTAAGCTGCCTAATAACAGATTAGGTCATGGCTGTAATTTTGCTTCCAGAAAACATCAAAGTGTAAATATTTCTCATCTTCTTTTTGTGGACAATTTAAAACTGCATGGTTCATCAAATGAGGGACTGAAAGCACAACTGCAAGTGGTCAAAACTTTTTCATATGATATAGAAATGTCATTTGGTCTTGATAAATGTGCAAAAGCAACCTTTAAAGCAGGAAAGCTGCAGCACCAAGAAAACTTCAGTTTGGGAGCAGAATGCGATATTAAAGAAACTGAGCAAGAGGAAGTATATAGATACTTTGGAACTGACTAAGGATCAACAACAAAACATGAAGAAATGTGAATAAAACTTACTAAGGAATATTTTAGAAGACTTAAATTAGTTATGCAAACAGCATCGCCATCCATGAACAAAGTCCAAGGTATAAACCAATTTGCTCTTAGTTTTAGAGTGAATGACTTTTCCCAAAAGGTGTTTGATAAATTGGACAGGAAAATAAGATGGATGCTTCATGGTCATCAAATTATTTATAAAAATCATTGCATACAGGGAGGTATGGACCTTCTAGAAATTGATGACCTGTATACATCTGCATTTGTAAGACTACATACATAGCTGAGCTCACAAGACCCAAACATAATAAAAGTTTTAAAGCATGAGGAGAATAAGTCTAAGATGACTTCCCTGTTTAGTTTAGCTGACACATTTCAACGTCAAGCAGAAATGGAAATAAAACCAGAAGTAGATAAAACTCAGGCAGTAACTGAATGTGCCATAAAACAAAAGAAAGAATATAAGGTGAAGGATCAGATGAGAAGGCAAGAAATGTGAAAAATGCATAAATATAGTTGCAAGTATAGAAAACTCTTGGAACAACCTCATGCTGATCAGGATCAAATGCAGGAATTGTTAAGGAGAGGTGAATATAAACTAAAAGAAAAGAGGTTAATATTGGTGGCCCAATAGTGGATTATGTACACACTGGTTTACAAAGTCCATTGAACATGTGGGAGAAACAGACAAATGTAGGTTTTATAAAGCAGAATTGGAAACAGTCACACGTCATGTTGCTGGTTGTGATATACTAATGGCAGAAGGACTGTATACTGAAAGGCATAATAATGTGGCAAGACTGTTGCACTGGGGATTGTTTAAACATAATATTGAAGTAGCTGAAAAACAATGGAAACATTTCCCTCAAAGCATTATAGAAAATGTTGAAGTTTATATCACATGGGATCACCCACTACCCACAGTTCAAAAAATAGATGCAAGGAACCAGATATAGTAGTCCATGAAAAGAAGACAAAAGTAGCACTGATCATTGAAATTGCTACACCCAATGACTATAGTGTCTTACATACAGAGAGACACAGTTATAAAATACCAGGATTTGCAAGCTGAAACAAGGGCAATGTGGAAGAAGGATAAGCAGACAGTTCCAATAGTAGTAGGAGCAATGAGTCCTATAAAAAATGAATTTGCAGTCATACTTTGACATATTACCAATATAAGTAACTCAATGCAAATTGCAGAAGGAGTCATTACTGGGCACATTGTGGGTGCTGCAAAGAGCACTTCCGGCTAACATTAAAGATTGAAACAATACTAATTTCATGAACTTTAATCATACTTTGACTAAGGAATGGGGTGTATTCCTGTCATGGCAATAGAAACCCAAAAGACTAAATTAAAAAAAGAGAAGTGTATGCACATATCTATATGTACACACACACACACACACATGCACACACACACACACACACACACACACACACACACACACACACACACACACACACACACACACACACACATATAATAGATATAGATATATAGATATTTTTCTTCTCTCTTTGTATGTATACATATACATACACGCACAGAAAAAAATATATATGTATATACACACACACACACACACACACACAGAAAAATGTGTGTGTGTGTGTGTGTGTGTGTGTGTGTGTGTGTGTTTGGGTACTTGTGTGTTTCTGTATATGTCTGTCCATGTGTTGTCACCTCCAACTTAAATGCCATGACTCTACCTCCTAACTAAAATGCTAGATATGATTTTAAGGGTACAAAGCCTTCAAGTGATGCAGTGTACCATTTCTTGAGTTTGCTTAGGCACATTTTACACCTTTCCCTAATGTAAACATGCAGTATACATATTTCATGTAACCTAAAGGCTGCTATGCACTGCGTTGTTGGGTACTACACTGTACAGGCCATGCATGATGTACAGCCTGTGTATCTGCTGTTATATGTCTGTGTGCCAAGTGATCACCTGCAAAGGCTGGATACCCTACAATGATGTTATCCAGTTTGAATGTTCATCATATTCTTCTGCACGTATGAGCTCACAGCATGTAAAGTCTGGGTATCCTACAATTCAATGTGAAGATACCTCATGTCTTGCTTTATGTATAGGGAAGCACCCTATAATGTAACCATAAAATATAAAATTGCATCATGCCTTGTGGTATCCGTGAGTACCCAGCCTGCAAAAGTTGGGGGACCTGCAATACCATTACCCACTGTGTCCTCCTATATGAATCAGATTACATAGACAATAAACTGCCACACTTCTTGGCAATCCAACAAAATGATAAACAACCAGTAGGAAAATCAGCAGGAAGTCCAAAGTGGATGCTGGGATAAGGGGTGTGATCTTGGCAAGTATGGCTAGAAATAAGGGGATTGTACCGGCAGCTCTTTTTCAATGCTTTTAAACCCCCATGATTTAATGATAACTGTAATATAGCTTGTTTGTTGAGAATGAAAGCCCTTGAAAGATGGTTGTAGTGTGGTGGTTCTTATTCTCTTATATGCAGAAAGTTCTGGGTTCAGTTCCCAGTGGAGTTAATATGGATTTTTTTTAGTTTTTGATGTTTTTTTCTGTTTTTGAAGTTTTATTGTGCATCCTTGTACAATACTTGCAATACCTTGTTTAACATATTAGGATGGGATAGGTAATGAATGAATTTATAAATGTGTTTGTTTCTAATTTTCATCTATGGTTTATTAGTATTAATATGTTTTGTATAGGTGTCCATTTAATTTTTAAATATTTTATTTATAAATCACTTATTATTGCATACTTATTTGTTCTTTAAATAATTAAAAGTTAATTTTATGTTTGTTAGATTTTAGAAGCTAAAACTATAATAGATTATGTTTTTGAACACTATCTCAAAACTATAATATGTTATGTTTTTGAACACTGTCTCTTTAAATCTGGAGAAAAGGAAACATTGTGGTTTCAACAGATGTTATTTAAAGGGTAAGTTGGATGTAGTCTGTTTAGATTTGTCTGAGGAAGTTCTGGAAGGCACCAGGATGAATGCGCTAGTATCTCACTTTTTTTAGTTATACTTTTTTATTCTTTTTAAGTGTGAGTCTGTTAATAAACCTTCTAAAGGAAGTTTTATCCATGCTGGACTTGCTGCTGCTTTTTCTGCTGGTTGTTCACCATTTTGTTGGATTACTAGTTTGTCTTTTGTGGCTCTGGCTGGTTTTGCCATACTTATTGGTCATATTTAGAGATTTTAAAAACATCTCTCCTCATCTGTAATTGTGAAAAGCAAACCTAGTTAATTCATCTCCACCAACATAGAAGGAATGGGGTCTAACAGCAATCTAGGTGATCTGAGTGTGATTAGTAACTAAGGCTACTGATAGTGTATGGAGGTTGGATAGGCCTGTCTGGGGAGTGGAGTGTATCTAGGCTGTTCCATGCCACTTTCACTTAGAGTAGCATCACCAACACTTGGGGGTTATCTGAGGGCATGTTTTATACTCACAAATTCTGAACATCGTACCCTTTAGTGACAGGTGCATAGAAGAATACATGTTCACAAGAAGGTGTAGCAGCTCTGTAATGACACAGGTCACACATCTCACTCCCAGAGGGAGGGCTTATGCACTTGAACCAGAACCACCTCTTATGGCTGTCTGTGTTATGACCACACCATGGACTACTCTGATCCTGGTGATGGAAAATAAATGGGCTGTCATAGTGGCTCAATGAATGGTAGGTACAGTGGGTAAAAATAAATAAATAAATAAAACAGTCCTATGGTGTATTCATGCAGGCCAAGTGAATGGAGTAATGTGAGATACTAAGAAAGACACTTTTCTCAAACTGAAGTCATGTGGCAGGTACCTCCTTTCTGGAAATTGTAACTAAAAATGTATTGAACTCCTGACAGAGAATACAAGCTATATGAAAAACATGTGATGACAATATGCTTAGTTTGGTAGACTAGATAACTGCAGTGAGGATATTGGTAATATCCATAATGCTGTGTCTCTTGAAATGCATCTCCCTAAAAGATGGCTGCCTGTGTTACCAGAATTTCAGAATAAAACTGATTTTTTAAAGGAAATCAAGATTACAGGACCCCCAACAGTGATAATTTTACCTACCTCAGAAGAGTGAGATAACACATCCCTCAGTATCCCTCCTGTGTCATGGTACTTAGCATTGTGCTACAGAGTTAGTTCCATAATAAAAGGAGAAGGTGGAAATGTTTAACACTGTTAGAAATGTGTATCTTGAGATATGGGAGAAATGCATAAAGGGGTAGAAATTGTATCTCTTATGGTAGGTAGACCTTAACTGGTTAGACACATATCTCCACTTGGAAATATGGTATCACCCTTTCATAACGATAATCATATGTGGCTAAGCCTGGGCATCATATTATGGAAACATCTGGATTCATTGTTAAGTGAACAGAAAAAGAAAGGCCTCATTACCCAAAGGAATAAAGTAAAACACATTACAGACAGAGTGGCTCAATTTATGGAGACTTAAATTTATATGACTTTTTAAATGTAAAAGAAACTTTTTAAAACTTTTTTTTTTTAAAACTTTTTTTTTTTTTTTAAACTTTTTAAATCTTCAAAGAGTACCATTTAAAAAGTGTTGGGAGGTATATTTTGCCAACATGTTAGAAAGATAAGAAAAAACACTGTTTTAGCACTGCTGTACAGATGGGACACTGGGGAAGGTATTATGTGGCAGCCTGAAGAATGGCAAGATGTGTGTAAGAAATTATTGTATAGATATGAGCTGTGATCTGGGACTGAGACACTAGGTTAATTCATAGAATATCCTACACATCCACTTATAAATACAGTGCTAGACGATTTCAAGCAGATGGATTAGATTAAGCTGAGGAAGGTGTTCAAAGCTGGATTAAGGGATCAGAGGCAAATCATGGGGATAAATGTGCTTTGGGAAAGGGTGGAGAATGGAATAGTTAGAGCTATGAAGAAGGGACCATGATAGTAGAGGAGATGACCTAGATGGCTAGTTAGAAATGTGATGATACTGAAAGAGGCAAGATATACAAGAGGTGGCAGACAGGAGCCAGAGAAATGGAAGAGGCAGAAGACAATGACAAATTATAGAAGGACAAATAAGCAAAGTCTGAAAGAACTAGCAGATGGGATAAAAAAGGGGCTGAATAAGGATTGGAATAAGACAATGAAAGAGACCAAACAAGCAGAGGTACTCAGTCTATGTTTTCTCTGATCTTCATTACAGAAAGAGATTACACTGAGCTTTGCTTGAAAGAAGCTCTGATAGAGTACTGGAAGTGAAACTGGCTGCATGAAGTGGTAAGAAATCATAAGAAATAACTGGACTAATCTAATTGTCTTTTAGATTCTGTCCAGTTGTTGACAGATTCAGTGATGGCGATCTTCCCCAGATTGCAGGCCTGTTGAAACAGCTGTAGTGGCATCCCTGTATAAGGAAGGATCAGGAGATATGAAGGGAAGTACAGTAGTTGCATGAAATGTCATAGGTAAATATCAGATAATTTGGCTGTTTTTTTTGCAAACAATAACGTCCAGGACAGAAAATGACATACATTCATGCACAGATTCACTTATCAGTCAACCAATATCCAATGCTATGTATAAGTAATATGAGAAGTTGACAGTAGTGTACCAGCAAATATTATCTCAGTTGGACTGCAGCAACACATTTGACTGTGTTACACAAGCAGATGTAAGGAAAATTGCAGATGTCAGGAGTAGTATCAGAGCTGGGAAGCTGGACTGCATCATGGCTGGGAGATAGAATTACAGAAAATCATGGTGACAGTCTTTTCAACAAGCATACAGAAAATGGCTGTGGAGTACCAATGAAATCTGTCCTGGGTTTAGTTCACTCAAATGAATTTGTTTAAGACATAATTGAAGGAAATTAGTACTAAATAATCAACCTTACAGGTGGCAGAAAAATAGATGCAGCAGTGGAAGGTGGGAGAAGTAGTTTGGGAAAATCTTGGTATGGGTGTCCGGGTGGGCAGAAAGATGACAATTGAAGTTCAGTGCTGCTAAAAGCAAAGTACTCCAAATAAGTCATAACAGCTCAGGTGAAAACTTAGCAGGGGTGAATGGGGAGGGGTGGCATTTTTGGTGACTGAGAAGGAAAAGGCATTTGGACTTGTGTCACATGTGGACTGGACTACTAGAAGCAATAGGTGGGGGTAACAGCAGTATCAGACAGAATTATGATACGTAACCTCAGTGACTTAGACTTTTGAGACAACAAAGTAACACTTCTTCAGTTCAGGACCCTGGCCAGTGACAATGCAAATGCTGTGTAGAATTTTGTGGCTTATACAGAGAAACTGACATCATGCTTTTGGAAGAAGTTAAGATGTCCTCCTGAAATCTATGAGTTAGGACAGAAGGAGTTAGGAACAGGTACTAGATGAGCAGCGATTCTTCTCACTAGATACCATCTGATAAAAATGCAGGTGCATATCTCTGATGGAAACAATAGTTTACTAAAAATCATCTATACCCTTCCCACAATCCAAGTATAACTGTAAAACAGAATGTATCATGAGGTATGCATTATAACTCAAAAACTTTATTACGAAGTCATCCAAGTCTATCCATTTCCATTATGTTGTCAAACATTAGTCCTGCATCACATCTGAGAAATATAAACCAGGACATTTTAATATCACACAAATACAGGCCTAATTTAAGCATAACAGCAGTCACTCTTTAAGCTGTATGTCTACAATGACCATGTTTGACAAAGAAATTACTTTTAAAAGCATTTAAGTCCTCACAAAACATGTGCCAAATCATCCCACTGACCCCTCTAAAGTCATGGCTTAAAAGTCAAGTCATTTACCATTTCAGTGTTGACCACTGGCCAAAGTGTGACCAGGAATAGCAGAACACATGACATATATCAATGCCAAAGGTCACATCATCATTGCTGTTTCATAAACTCCCTTCCTCTTTGTTTGGATATGCTTCTCTTTGCTTACCATCACCCAAATGCAGTTGGCTCAGCTGCTGCACCAACACCCATCATCTCTGGTAAGCCACCTGGCAGTACTGCTTCCACAACCCCTGTCCTACCTCATCCTGCCTCACCAGGAAGCAGTGCATTGGCTGGTGGTGCAATGGTATCCTCAGAGAGTACTGTTGGAGGTGTTTGTGGTCTACCAGGAGCTGCCAGGGATGGTGTGCAATCTAATACAGACTGACTTTGGTGCTTGCATTAGCCTACTGGAGAAATTGCTCCTAAAAATAGAAAAGAGATTCCCATGTCAACAGGCAACTAAGGAAGGGGGCAATTATGACAGTTCTGAGAGTGAGGACTAGATTATCATTATTCTCATGTTTGATGGGCATGTGCCTCCATTGTCCCCCACCTAACCTCAATCATGGTGCCCCCAACCTTTTAGTGTCCTTCACCATCCTGTATGTGTCTTGTATGTATTGTTTGTCTACATATGCTTCCTCACCTACCCTACCAACTTCACTCACACATTCCTAGGTCCTTTTCCTAAAATTCCTCTCCTTTTTTGAAAATAAAGTGGCACCTGTCCCACAAAACTAAAATTGTCCCATACATACCTCTCCACTTC
>NC_056744.1:665598369-665643369 GCF_019279795.1 Protopterus annectens
TTTCTTTTTACATTTGTCCAGGAGTTTGTTGCTATGTGTCCATTATTATTTGAAAGTCATTTTGCAGATCTTCAGAGTATGCACATACTCTATATTGTATATAGCATCCTTGCTAAGTGTCATTTTTATTGAACATGTCAGTGATGTGTATATTACAACCATTCACCTCTATTGACATGTAACCTTGTGTGGCCATCACATATATACTATCATATGTGTTTATATCATAATATAATTGCACATGAAGTATAAACAGCAGTATGAAATGTGTTAGCTGCATATGTGCTTAATGTTATGTTACTGATTTGTCTTGCAAGTGTACATACATTGACATATCCTATCTTGGGGACATTTCCGTATTTACTATGCCCTCTTTCCCTTTATCCATTCCTATTATTTCTGCCTGTGCACATTTTCCTTAGCATATTTTCCCTGCCCAGTGCACCTTTCCTTGTAGTTGGCCTTGCCATTTACCCTCCTCCTCCATTATTTTATTCTGCAGATAATTGTTTTATTGCACACTGCACTCAATACACTTTACTGTGTTAGTACTGCTGTTTACCTCTGATAGTTATTGTGGCTGTCTCTGAGATCTTGTAGCGCAGGTTTGCTTGTAGATAAACTTGATTTTTTTCATCTTTCTGTGCTAATGCTGCTGTGCACAGTTCCCTGGCTGGCAACACTGCTGCTGGCCACAAAACCTTGTTTGTATTCATGTAAGTATGATGAGCAGCATACATATGTGATTATTAAACTTCACAAAGGCTTTGCACAAAGCCTACACAGAGTTTATTGAATCCCTGAGCATATCTTTTTATAAGAGCATTTCTACTAAGAAAGCAATAAATACAGCTATAAAGAAATAAAATATTTAGAATGTAGCAATTGTAGCTCATAAGCTAGTTAAAATGCATAATGATAAAACATTAAAGAATAATGAAGTCAGTGAATACTGATTTGCAGCTACAAACCGGTGATGTTTCTGCTTCATAGAGAGAAAGAATGAATGAACGTAAAATGACAATATCTCCCTCTATAGATAAATCTCTTGGGAACTAACCCAGTTGAGTAAATACATCTCAATAATCATGCAAATTGTCACTTTTGACAAGTCAATAGCAATCCGGTATTGAAGCAATCCCTTCCAGTCTAATGGTCTGAAAAATGACGTTTTATTTTTTTTTATTTTTATTTGGCCGTAAACAATTGTTGACCTAATGGTGGCAATTAGTGCCCCAAATGAAGAAGTAACTGCTTTAGAGCTGTGCTTTGAAAATGCCAACAGGCATATTATTATACATATATAAAATAAATAAACAAATAAATACAGTTTGGGAAGTTCTGAAGTTAGCCTGTTCGTATAAATGGATAACTCCCAGCTTGTTGTTTAGATGGCCCAAGTTCGATTAGTGCTTTTGGCATTTCATGGAGATGTCAGGGAGAATGGGCATACACATATTAGAAGATGGATCTGACTGCAGGTTGTAACAGTCCTTCAGAGCAAAGAAGTACATTCACAGCCTGAAAATATGTCATGTACAACAAGCAAATGACTGGCAAGTGTCCTCATTGATTAAGTGCACAGGAGCATGTACCTGCATATCAGAAGGAGATGTGGCTCCTGCAACAATGCGGGTCATAAGTTCCCTACTTGAAAGGGTAGCACCAAGTAACAAATGTGCTCATTACTGGGATGCTAGTGAGGACACAGGTAAAATTCATGCTGTCCAAATGATGCTTCACCACAGACATCTCTAATAAATAAGCTTGAGTCGAGTGACTGGGGCTTAATGGTTGGGAAGCACAAATGCAAAAAGCAAAAGAAAAATAAATAGAATGTTCTTGCAGACATCATAAGACTGCATGGGAATAGACTTAAATGGTGAGCTTTGCAAATAGTCACCATCAGTGTAGTATAACAACTGGGAAATATGTTTGACACCCAGTGTGCAGACAACAGTGCACACACATACCGTGCTTGAATTTTAATGCCTAACTCCATCTGTATCAGAAGGGATAAAATTCTGTATGACCATTTTCTCAGGCCATTCTGATGAAATATGTGCTTTATTTTGGAATGGACAATTTCTGTATATAATCTGGAATGCTGTTTTATTTAAAAACAAATCTGGACTTGGATGATTCAGTGGAATTCATAAGCAGAGAACACTTGCCTGTTCCATCACACATGCATGCTTAGTATCAATATGGTTTCAAGGATGCATCATGCAATTTTTTTGCCATAATAAAAAAGAATGATTTATGTTATTTTGTGATACTTAACAGCCAGTCCCTGATAAATAATATGCTTTGTTACAAAGAAAAATAGGGCATTGCATTTAATATTCCACTTCACAATTTACCTATTACATATGGATGTCTTTAGATAATTAATTATGGTTAATACACTGCCAATTCTTCTGTGAAATTCATCCCATTAATTAAATACTAAGATGACTCATAAATCCATAGCAGCAAACCAAGTACTAAAATTTCCAAAATATATAACGAATATATTTTTAAATGTTGCTTGACCAAAGAGTTAACTTGGAAATCTGTCATAAAAACGTTTGTTATCATGGATTCCAAGCCAAAGGAAAAGTATGTCAAAGCCAAAACATTCAGTCCTCATCCTTGGAATGTCAGAAGATTCCTTAAGTCCTCTTGAGGCAGTGTTTTTATAATCAGGATAAGTCAGCCAGAAAACGTTTGGCAACTTGTATATAAAAACAGGCAGCTGTAATAACTGTTGTAGTGATGCATATACAATGCTTAATAAAAAAATTAACCAAATATTTAAGCTGTATAGATCTGGTGATGTAGTTTATTGTTATATTTAATATGTGTATTTAATGAAAAATGGTCAGACAGCTGATAGGATCTGCTGTAAGAATAATTGATAACCAAGCTAGAGGCTGGATGTGCAAAACAATGTGTCTGTGTTTAAAACATCTCAATAGTTTTTATGATTACATAAGTTGTCCTATCTTATTACTTTCATAGAAGACAAGTAGCTAGTCAGCTTTCCTAAAGGACTGAGTTTTCTCTAGGTAGTATCTAAGATGCCTGTAGACATCCAGTGAAAAGGATGGAAAACCATACAGGTACATTCTCATCCAAGGAATGAGAAAACATCCACCTTCCAGGCCTGTTTGCAAGGAGTCCTGGATCAGAATTTCTTTAGTTGTTTGTTCTATGAAAAGGCAAATATATCTACTTAAGGTGTTCTCCACTGCTGGATCAATTCTTGGAAGATCCAAGGTGAGGTTTCCATTTGTGAGGGTCTATCTAAGTCCAGCTTATATTTTTTTCTCTGATGGAGTGTATGAAGTCTGAAGTGTCAAACTGAGATACTTTCTGCCTCTCGGGCTACCTTGGCTACTATGCAAAGGGGGTAATGGCTGGTACCCCTCTGCTTGTTTATTCACCACATCACTGTGGTCTTGTCTGAAAAGTTTGTAGAGGTCCTTGAGACCAGAGATGACTTAGGATTTCCAAAGCATTTATTGCTATCATCATGTTTTTGCCATTTATGAGCTTTTGTCTATGGGGTTTGCTCCACAGACTTTGCACTTTTACACCTTTGGAAACTGCTGCCTAATCCAGGTCTGAAGCATCTGTTGTTGCAGACTGAAGAGGAGATAGAAGGGAGAATGGGAGACCTAGATTTGGCGAAAACTTGTCTACCCACCATAGAACCTTCTTCCTTATGAGCTCTCGTATAGGGATCAAAAAGATAAAAGGTACAGCTGTTGAATCCAGACTGACCTGAGGTATCATTGGATTATGCTCATGTGGCCTTGACTGAATGAAATCAGAATGATCTCTTGTGACATCTCAATTTGTTAGGAAGAAGAAAGGCTTTTCAACAACAGGGTGCCTGGATCTGCCACATAACGCAAGCACTCAGGTCACTCCAGAACAAGTACAAATATGACTCTGACCATGTTGGTGTGAATGACCTGAGCCATACCTCCCTGGACTACATGAAAAGAGATATGGAAAAGCTCTCTGATCAAGTAGCCCAGGATGGTATGACCCTGACCCTGAGTAGCATCCTGCCCTCAACAAGAATGATACCACGGTATAGAGAAAAAATTATCAATTTGAACACGTGGCTAAGTTTCTGGTGTCATTCAAAGGGGATCCAGTGTCTGTCCGCCTGGGACAGATGGCTTGCACCTGTCACTCTTAGGCTTTTGAATACTGGCCAATGCTCTTGCCACACCAATACCCCAATTGTGCCTTTTTAGGTAAGGCTCAAAAGACAAACCCATGACCGTAAATAGCACAAGTAACAAAAAACTGAGGGTAATGCTACTCAATGCCAGAAGTCTAAAAGTCAAAATGCATGCATGCGAGGCACTCCTCAGTGGAGAAAATCGATATATATATGCAGTAACAGAAACCTGGTTTAAGGCTCCACAGAGTACCCCAGCACTACCAGGCTACAACTCATACCATACATTTCAGCAACAGAACCCAGACCGAACTACAAAAGGCAGGGGCGTATCCATATTCATCAAGGATACCCACACCTTCAGGTTAGTGGCACAGCAGGATGCTTCAGAGATCATCCACGTGCAACTAACAACGAGCAAAACTGAAATTCAAATTGTAGCTGCTACAGATCACCCACCATGTCCCAGGACCTCCATTCTGCATTTCTGGAAACACTGGGAAACATAAAGGTCCAACCAAACACCCTAATATTGGGTAATTTCAATTACCCAAACATTAACTGGGAGAACTACTCAAGTACTAACTCCGTGCCCCTTGCACAACATTTCCCAGAATTTATACACTGAAATGCCCTGGATCAACTGGTCAACATTCCCACCAGAGATGACAACATATTGGACCTGATCATCACCAACATGGGTGACCAGTGTTCCATACTGGAGGTCAACCCCTCAATGGTTAGATCTGACCATAAACAAATCACTTTGGATATCCACATTCCGCCCCCATCCCCAGACAAGGAAACCGATGAGAAAAACTTTTCAGAAACAAACTTCACGTTACTTAAGACCGAGGTGGAAAGTTTCAAAGCCTCCATGCTAAAGGATAACACTGTCCAAGCTGTAAAATCCTGTACTAATGCATTCTACATGCACCTACAAGAATGCATTGATCGTGCTATCCCAAACAAAACCAAAACTCACTCCTCCAAGAAAAGGAAACCAGTCTGGTGGACCCCTGCCATAAACAAGCTATACAATAGAAGGAGGAAACTAGTACAGAAAAGAGTAAAATCCCAAGAAGGGAAGAAATCCCAGAACAGTGTCAGCAAGAAACTACAATCCCTCATAAAATCATCCAAGGCGAGATTCGAAAGAAAAATTGCCAAGGACTCCAAAGATAACCACAAGGCATTCTTTAGCTATGTCAAGAATCTAAGTGGCAATGCTCAGATCTGCTCAGAATTAGTGCAGAATGGCACAAAATACACTGAACCGACTGATATTGCCAACATCCTGGCAGACAGGTTCAGTGCAAACCTTACCCCTCTCTCACCCCCAAAAGGGCCCATAACCCTACCAGAAGAATGTAGAGCACCTGAAATCACAGACCGGTTAAAACAGCCCTCTCCAAAGCCAAAAACACAGCATCAATGGGGCTGGACAGTGTCCCAGGCTGCCTCCTACATTAGCTCAAAGACATACTAACCCCTCACCTAAACACACTGCTCAAACTCTGCCTCTCCACAGGCTACGTACCTATAGAGTAGTGCACAGCAACGTTTATTCTGCTCTACAAAGGTGGAGCCATAACAGACTCCGGGAACTATCACCCTATATGCCTGACTAGCTTTGTCTGCATGTCTATGGAGTGCATCATCATGGAACTCATTAACAGAGACATTGGGAACCTCCAAACACTGGATCCTACCCAGTTCAGCTTTGTTAAGGGCAGATCATGCCTCTTAAACCTGGTGGACTACTTTAAGACAGTTATCAAGACTATAGACAAGGGAAAGATGGTACATACAGCCTATCTACACCTCGCAAACGCCTTCAATGCCATTCCCCATTCTGGTATTATAGACAAGCTCATCAGACTATGTCACAAGATGGGTTGCCAACTGGCTCATGGACAGAACCCACATGGTGAGAGTTGCAGGAGCTAGGTCTGACTTTAAACCTGTTACAAGTGGCATAACCCAGGGCTGAGTCCTAGGACCCCTCCTGTTCGGCATATACTTCTCAGAGGTACAAGCAAGCGGGGTCTATATTATAACATCGAATTTTATAAAGTCGAATGATATAATATCGAACCAGTTTTGTTGAATGCTGAAAACAGCGAAGGTGCAGAACACCAAATTCTTTCCCAGGGAAAGAATTTGGTGGGCCATTGCTGTGGCTTTGCTGTTTTCAGCATTTGATATGTTGGAACGTTACGGGTTCGGGTTCAGATAAGTGTGCAATTGTGTGTAGGTTAGGGTTAGGGGGCAGGTTAGGTGAGTTAGGGTTAGGGAGTGGGTCAGGTAAGTGTGCAGTTGTGTGGACATTAGGGTTAGGGCATGGGTCAGGTAAGTGCGCGATTGTGTGTAGGTTAGGGTTAGGTGAGTTAGGGTTAGGGCACGGGTGAGGTGAGTGTGCGATAGTGACGGACCTTAGGGTTAGGGTTGGGTTAAGGTAAGTGGGTAGCTAGTAGTGTATGTAAAGTTTAGTTTAGGTTTAGGTGTAGGATTTTAAGTGTATGTGTGTGGATTGCTGTTTTGTGTGTGTTTGTGTTGTGTGTATGTTTCTCGGAATAGCGATTTTTTTATTCTGACTGTTTGATATTTGTGGATTTCGGTGTTATGGGTTCGATATTATAACATTCGATCTTTGTAGATTTTGATGTTATAATATAGACCCCAAGCAAGCAGAGGAGGACTATGGCTGACCAAGTTCGCAGACAACTGCAAACTAGGGGCTATAATTGACTCTCTGGCTGACACAGACATCCTCCAAAAGGGTCTCACTGAGACAGATACCTGGTGTCAGAGTCATGGCATCAAGCTAAATTCCAAAAAGTGCATAGTCAAAGTACCCATAAACTACCCCATAGGTGGTAGTCCCCTAAATACGGAAAACATAATAAGGGATCTGGGGACCGAAGTAGATACTAATCTCTCCTTTGATAATCACATTTCCAAAGTGGTTAGAAAATCCTTCTATGTGGCCCACCTAATCACAAAAGGGTTTTCATCCAGATTAAAAGAGGTCATTGTGCACCTCTACTCATCACTCATCAGACCCATCATAGAGTACAACGCCCCATTTGGGATGTACCTTACAAGACACCTGCAACAGCTGAAAAGACCACAGAAGTACCTCACCAAGAGGATCACTGGCCTCAAACAGATGCCCTATGCAGCTCGAATGAAGAAACTCCATCAGTACTCGGTTGCATATCGCCTACTCAGAGGTGATCTCTACCTGACATACAAGGCCATGTCCAACCCAGAATTGATGTACATGCTCCACCTAAAGAAACCCATATCCCCATGAGCCACATGCTCTAGGGATCTAAACCTCACCACAAGAATAAATAGGACATGCTGGAGGGATAGATTCCTGTCCCAGAGACTTCCAATGCTCTGGAACAAGATTCCAATCTACATTAGATAGAGCTCCTCACTAATACTCTTCAAGAGATACCTTGACAGGTGAATGGGAAACAGAAAGTTTACCTCGGGGATCAATTCAGTGGCTCTGCTGGACAGAGGCACAGGCAACTAATCGAAGGGGGTGGCGAAAGCCAACACATTCCGTCAAGGCTTATAAATGCCTTAGGGCAGATAGCCCTAAGTACCTACCTATGAACCTATGAGTCTAACAGACAACCCAGAAAAACTGCTCTGTGAGAAGGGATGAGGAAGATTTATGTATGTTCACTTGAAAACCCAGCTTAAGAAGATAAGTCTGAATCCTTGCTACAGAATCTTGACAACTGAAAAGGAATCTGCAAGTATTAGACAATTCAGCTATGGAAATGTGAATGTCTTGAAGTCTGCAATAAATAAGTAAAAGAGGCAGACACTTTCTAAATATACTTGAAACAGTCGATAGCAGAAGAGTAAGACAGAAAACTGATAATATAAGCCAATCACAGAAAATCTTAAGAATTGCCTGAAATTTTAGCCAATGGTAAGCATCTTTTAAATATAACTTTACCATGAAAGCTAGTAAGGAAACAACATGTAACAGAGTCTGAAGGGATAGCATTTTGAACTTTGAGACCTTGACAACAAAGATGGAGAAAGGAAATGCCTAGCTTAGGCCTCTAAGTCCTTTTATTCTTTGGCACCAGAAAAGTCCTTGCATAAAATAAAAATAAAAAAGTCCATCTGGCAGGCAGGCACTGACAATGATTTCCAGAGATAACATTTGTTTATAAACCTGAGAAAACATGGGTATATTTGTTTGCTGCACAATGAGGAACTTTCTGGAAAGAAGGGGAACTGTAGTTGCCATGTTTACACTGCTGAATGACTTGCAAAACCCATTTGTCTGTAATAAGCTGGTACTACATAGGAAGATGTAGATTCAGAGATAGGGTGAGAGAAGGAAAGAGAGATTGCCAGGGTGGGTGGAGGGTGAGCCTAATGAGGCAAAGAGTTTTTCTAACTTTCAGAACTGCCTTTGATTTTGAGCTGCATTCCTTTTCTTTTTGGTGCCTCCTTGCCATTGATTTTTCAAACTCCTGTTTGTTGGAATGTTGCTACTTGAACAGCTATTTAAAAAAGGTTGATGAGGTGGAAATATTTTTTTATTTGCATTTAAAAGGGAACGTTGGAATACTTGAGACACTATTTGAATCAACTTTTCTTTCTCATCAAACCTCTTAAGCACCTCAGCTGTAGAAAGAACAAACAGAGCTTTTTGTCCAATGGAAAATTTAGAATTTCAGTTATAACATCTTTAGGAAAATTTTGAGAATGTAGCAACTCAAGTCTTTTCATGACTGACCCAGAAGCAGTAGCTCTCTAGACAGTATCAGCAGCATCATAAGAATGCTTATTGCATGTTTAATTACATAAGAAGAAGATACAACGCAGGCAATCAAAGAAACGTTCTCCTCAGAAGAGGGAATGCTAACAGCTAGCTTTTTATTGTTCTGAATAGACAGAAATAAAAACTTTAGCATATGACCCTGTCAGTTTAAAATTCTGAATATTAAAGTGATAGTACGAGCGACCATGGTGGTGCAATGGTTAGTGTTGTCACCTCACAGCAAGAGGTTCTCTGGTTTGATCCTCAGCTGGGGTGCCTTCTGTGCGGAGTCTGCATGTCCTCCCTATGGTCACGTGGGTTTTTTCCGGGTGCTCTGGTTTCCTCCCACATCCCAAAAACATGCTGTAGGTAAATTGGACACTCTAAATTGTCCCTAGGTATGAGTGTGTGCGTGCGTGTGTGTGTGTGTGCCTTCTGTGGAAGGTTGGGCACTGGGCTGGCAACTCGACACTGTAAAATTCTACTGCCAATCATGAGTGAACAGGTGATCCGCTGTGGTGACCCCTAACTGGGAAAAGCCAAAATTAGAAGAATAAACCTTCTTCCCAAATTTGTCAAAAGCTTTCTCATCCATCCTTAGGGAATGGGGATAGAATTATCAATATGCCGAGTGGAAGCAGTTTTGAATAAGGAAATCACTGCAGGATCTGCTTTATTATAGTTAAAAAAGACATAATTTTTGAGTCTGCATTATCTTATATAGACTATCAACATTCCTAGGGGCTGGAGGTTGGCTGCCAGGGAAACTACAAGCTGTCTGGAAAACTTTCTCAATGGCAGATAAAACAGGAGGTACAGTTGCAGGTTCAGGAATATCTAACTGTAAAAAATAATAATGTATTTGCTGGGCAGTATGCTTATCATTTTGTTTCCAGTAAAAAAAAGTTTTATTTTAGGTAAGGTTTCAGCAAAAGATAAGTTTTCTGGAGGAAAATTGGAAGTCACACCTTTCTCAGAATCAGTATCAGAATCTTCAGTCTGAGAAGAGAGCCCTGAAGCAGAACCTTCTCTTTACCTTCCCTGCTCTGCTGAGTGAAAATCATTGTCAAAGGGTAAGGGAATTCCTTGTATTTTCTTAAAGTAAAAGAAGAAATCACTTCTCTAGCAAATTCCATCAAGTATTCCTTGCCATAAAAATAGTGACACACACTGTATCTATCTCTCTATCTATGTTTTTTTTTCTTTCTTTCTTTTCCAGGGATGTACTTCTGGAAATATATTGCCCATGCAGTATTCTCCCAAAGTTTAGGTTTCCTTTCTGGACAAAGTGGGCTCCTAACAACAGATCCTTCCCTAAGACCGATAAGGATGGTTATCCCTTGCCAGCCCTACAGTTGCAGAGGACGTCTGTCTCATGTCCTTAGTGGCTGTAGGTGGCACACCACAGAGACTGGGGTAAAACAATGACTTGCATGATAAAACAAGATGAGACCAGCCACAGCAGAGTCACCTGTTGATGGCTAAGGCAAAGAACAATCTAGCTTGACATCCAAAGACTCCCTTATAACTATTTTTTCTTGCATATGGTGGAAGGAAGAACAGAGAAGTCCAGTAACTGCTATATGGGTATAGCCACAAAGGAAGCCTCAAAGATGGTTTAGACAAGCCTACAAGATTCAGTATATTTAGAGTCAGATAAAATGATGCTTTTGAGGTAAAAAGACACTGTGACTGTCTCCAAAAGCATCACTCCTATGCCTAACACATAAATGCATACAAAATATTAAATATATATATATATAAAAGGTTCATAAACACAGATACGTTTCTTCAAGCACTCAATGTTCAAATGCCTTGGTGCAAAATGGCTGTCCAAACAAGATGTTTCCTGGTACACATAATACTAGTTTCACAGAAAATAAAAACACAAGCACTACTTTTCCTCAGAAAACATAAAATATTGGAAGATTTTCCCAGTAGGGGACTTATCTCCCTAGACTTGAAGGACTGCTCACCAACTATCAGTTCCATGATGCCCTCAGAAAAGCACACTTTGGCAGCAAGAAAGCACTGAATTATTTTTGGCATTCTAACTGCCTTTTATATGGAGCACACTTCAAGTTCTTGGCAGCTGATGGGCTTTGAAGATACTCTTAGCTCTGAAAAGCTGGGTGGTCGGTCATATCTTCGTAGAATATAATCCAAATAAGTTTGACTACTGCAGCAGTACTCTAATGTTGAACATTTTCAGTATGTGTTTCATTCTGTTCAGTTTTGCTTCTGCAAGGAGATCATAATATTGCTTTAAACATTTTTTTACTGTTATTTGTACTAATTCATTTCAGGCACAGTGGACAGCAAATTAAATAGGATTACAGCAAGAGATCGCTGCAGAATGCGACACAGTGACATTTATCTACCATCTTATTGTAGTTATCAACAGTTATTTATCAGAATTATACTGTTGATAACAAACAGGTATTTACAATATTATAACCTGGCATTTCTCACAGTAGCTGCTCGTAATATTCAAATTTCAGTAATTCTTTGAAGATGTTATTTAGGCCTTTATCCATACTAGGAAAGCCTTGACAGGACTTTGTAACCATGGTGATTATGTAGTAAGAAATGTAAGCAGCTGGCTGGGATGTGGGCATCCAAAAGTGATTTCAACACAGTGACTCTCAGTGCAATAAACCAACCAAAAACAACTCTAAACTTCATGAAACAGAAATATGCTACACAAATTGTGCAATGCACATTTAGCATGCGGCTCAGATGTAGATAGCACTTTCTCAGGCACACACCATACTTATCCAGCATCGCACTGGCAATGTCTGCAACACAGGCACAAAGTACACCAGCAAGAGAATATAAAAGGTTGTTTCATTTAATGTATTAGAGAAAAAACAGTGCAATAAAACATCCCACAAGGGTAGCATGACAAAACTCAGCCCCATGTTACCACAATGAAACAGATGAAATCCAAAGCATATTGTATAGAATGAAGGCACTGGAAAGAGTCTCTGGCTATGAAGTGTTTTCATGTATCTGCAGGTGGTAAAAAACAGAGGAATGCACACACAAATTACATAACATTTATTGCCACCAGTATGCCACCAGAAGAATGTCTAAAACAGAAATGACAATGACAGAACTGTCTAATTGTAACTGGGATATGACAAGCCTGAATAGTTTCATGAACAGTAAATATGTAATATTTTGCTTGCATTTCTTACTACATGCAGATTCTCTACACCTGTGGTATGCCTCTCTTGAACTTACATATCAACACGAAGCTCTATTCTATTGGATAAAAGAGTTATTCCAACATATAAATAGGACATGTTAGAGAGAGAGAAATGTTTCTCAGAGAATTCCCATTCTCTGGAACAGGCTCCCCATACATGTGAAGTAGAGTTTCTCCCTAACCCTATTTAAGAGCAACTTGGACCAAGGGATGGATAATTGGAAATTCAAACTTGGTGTGGTGCTTATATCTGTGATAGACAGAGACAGTCAGTAAATCACCCCCTATATAAATCAAATCTGTGGGTCACATTTGGGTTACATGGCTAGGTTTATAAGGGCCCCAGTGGCCATTAGTGTAGTGTACACTTATGAACATATGAACCTATATTGGTTGTCATGCAGCAAGACTGAGACATATCCCTCATGATCCATGCCACAAGTCCCCTGTCAGTATTAAAAGAGATGTAGGATCACAAATGACATTTAAGGTACAGGCAATTGTAATGTGTAAACCACTTGTGTAGAGATATGCATCATTTGCAAAATTGTCAGCTTAACTCACATGTATCTTGACTATACCAAGAGTCACTATTGCGTTGAAGTATCAGGTACTTGTAGAGGCAGATCGGGATACATATGTTGCTGTTCCAAAGACAGTGGGCGCACAGACAACTTATTACTAGCTTTTTCTTCTTGCCCTGCTTTTGGAGTGTTTGCTCTTTTTCAGATGCTACATATGTAGTATTAGAAGGGAGGAATGACAAAAAGGTTTGGCAAACCATGTACCAGTTACATAAGAGGCAACACCATGAAAAGTACAAGTAACATCTGTAAACAAGTGAAGGCAGCAGAGCTCCATGGTGATGCATACGTTTCAAAGATGGCATAAGATCTACAAGAAACCATTTGATTACAGAATCCTCATATCTTTATCTATTGCCTGTGTTCTAGCTAGACCTATCCAAGTCTTGCATCATTAGTGTCTTGTCAGGACACAGTACCCCGAAGTGATATAGGACATACCCTACAAAAGGCCTTTCAGTACATTCCCTATTTAACCAGGAACAAATATATAACCTCTGGTGATATGAAAATTGGCAAACTGACAGAGGTATGTAAGTAATTATAAGATCTCGCTTCTTTACCTGCTGCTTTGTCTCCTGCACATTCCTGCACAGGGTCTATACCGCCAAAAACCTTATCATGGGCAATACATATCATATTCAGTGCAAGACACAAGAAAAGGAACAAGAAAAGACAATGACAGAAATGAAGTGCTTGCAGAATAACGTAGTATTATCACTATGTGTGGCATCATGTTCAGAACCAAACAGACAGCTTTGCCTATACAACACTAGACACAGCAGTAGGGGTACTGGTACCATGCATGCATACTGCACTGCCTACTTTATCAAGGAAACAGCACTGAATATATTAGAAATGTTACAACTATGCATGATACAGTGTGAATAGAGTCATGAAACAACACTGGCTACATTATAATATACACTGCATAAATGAAAACTATGACTCATTTTGCAAACTGCAGCATAAGGCAACACTGTCACAATATTTTACAAGGTATGCATGGCTTTGGATAAAGTTGGTGAGAGATGGTGCAGGAACTGTGGCAAACTGGCACACTGCAGATACAGCATTTCATCCTGCAGCAATAAATGCTGTAGACACACCATTTTTTACTGCAGGATGAACAAGGATGGTCACATTGTGTGCATCCTTTCAACTCACATATGGCTAACAAAAGCACACTACATGATGTCTGACAAGAAGATACTCAAGTTCAGCACAGGTACGCTGCTTTTCATCTCTGCTCTTTGGAACACTAAGACACCTTGCATGTACAACATATCTCATGGCAGCAAAAGCATTATGTTTGTTACATAATACTACATAAATTTCTGAATATCTACTCAGAGGTGACACTGGCCTGTGTTCTTTTATTTCCATCAGTCTCTATAAAATTTGATAGGTCACTATGAATCAAGTCTGGCCACTGACTTGTACACTGGTTCCTACTATGTGACTGTCAGTGGAGTATGACATTTGTAGCTTTGTCACTGAAAAATTGACCTTCATGTTTAGAGACATGCCACTGCAAATAGTGTAGCATTAAAACAGACCAATACAGCTTGTAGAGAGAATCATTAATTTACAAACATGTTATTTTTTTCTTTCTCTTACAATCTATGACAAAGCCATGACACTACTATTTACAAACTGCAGATGGGATATGCAGACAAAACTGCACCTCGCATGACTGCAGTCTCAGATCTGAGGTTTAGTTGATACAGCAACTAGCACAGGATGCTGTAAATACTTAACATCAGATCACATGGCTGCACTACTTGATGGCATGGTGTATGTTATGGCACTTGAAGAACTTTTTGCGTGTGTGTGTGTGTGTGTGTGTGTGTGTGTGTGTGTGTGTGTGTGTGTGTGTGATGGCCCTTGAAGAACATTTTGCGTGTGTGTGTGTGTGTGTGTGTGTGTGTGTGTGTGTGTGTGTGCACGCGCGTGTGTGTTTGTTTTGGTGCAAGTGTAGATTTCACTGGGAAATTTAAAAAAATTGCATGAAATGGATATGATGCAACTTATATAGGAATATATGGAATTAAGGACATGTACTTCAATAAACATAGTACAAACAGTATGACACACTTTATGTAGGTATACATGAATATTAATGCAATAAGTGTATGACAAGTAATACAAATCAGCATATGTAGCATATAGAATGCAGGAAACCATGAAAGTAAAATCATGTACTGCCTTAGATGTGACGTGTATGGATGCAATGGGTATGAGCACTGTCAACAGGTACAAATGAACAGAGAGGAACATACTGGTTGAAAGGTGACAGACTTGTGGATATGCAGCAGTATTTTTCATTGTATATAGAGGTACAGGGAAATGAATCTAGGATAGGCTATCACTGTATACATGCAGAGCGAATGGACCTATACAAATATCGATGTGTACTGTCTGCTCTGCATGCTGGCGTTTCCTAAATGTCTGCAATTTCATGCGATACATAAACACCATTATGCAATTATCTTCCAGCTATCATCTACATGTGTGTACAATCTGTTCCACAGCTTATGTTTCATTTATATATTCATTTCTAAAATACAAAACATCTGGTTATACAGAGAGGCTGTCAGATAGGAAAGCTTGGCACTCTGTGGATCTCTATCTTGTTAGCTGAGGTTTGAGTCTATGAAGTCATAATTATATAAGTAAAGTTTAATCATAATAACATGAGTGTGTTAATTTACAGCTGTTGGTATTGAAGTGTTTCAAAATATTATCAAATATTTTTAACTGATGCTGTTTATTTGCAATGTTTTATAGTCTTCCTCATATACAGTACATTTAATATTTTTCTTAAGTTTAACCGCGTACCAGTGTTGTTAATAAATACTGATCAATTAATTGATTGGCTAACTAAATAAGCAATGGTTTTATGGGCCATGGGCTAGAGAAGTGTTTTAGTCTGATCATGTGTGTGTGGCACATGTGAAAGATATAAGTGAATATGTCAACTGTCTCCAGCATGATCATACCTCTTTGCACTTGTATATCCGATATGTTAGCCCATTATGTGTCTCTTCATGTGTTACAGGTAGATATTCATGTGCTAGCATATTTTTGTGTGTTTCATGCACTGCACTAATGTTTTATCATTTGAATTTACAATGTGACATAGGACTTTGCATTTTTTTCTGATTTTGCCTTTTTAATTTCTCCATGTCTTTTGGTTTTCTAATATCATGACAGGAATGGACCCCATTCCTAAGTCAAAGTATGATTAAAGTTCATGAAATTAGTATTGTTTCAATCTTTGACATCAGCCAGGAGTGCTCTTCACAGCACCTGCAATGTGCCCAGTAATGACTCCTTCTGCAGTTTGTATGGAGTTACATGTATTGGTAACATACCCAAATACGATTGTAAATTTGTTTTTATAAGGCCCGTTGCTCCTACTACTATCGGA
The DNA here is from genome assembly GCF_019279795.1 of Protopterus annectens. Lineage (NCBI taxonomy): Eukaryota > Metazoa > Chordata > Ceratodontiformes > Protopteridae > Protopterus > Protopterus annectens. The sequence continues at coordinate 665,614,582 of NC_056744.1, forward strand.
ACTGTCTGGGTATATTTCTTCCACATTGCTCTCATTTCTGCCTACACATCCTGATATTTTATAAGTTTGTGTCTCTCTGTACATAAGACACTGTAGTCACTAGGTGTGACGATTTCAGTGATCGATGCTACTCTTGTCTTATTTTCTTGGACCACTATATCCGGTTTTCTAGCATCTATCTTTTGGACTGTTGGTAATGGATGATCCCATGTGATATAAACTTCATCATTCTCTATGATGCTTTATGGCTCATGTTTCCAGTGTTTTTCAGCCACTTAATACCATAATGTTTGCACAATCCCCAATGCAACAGTCTTGACACATTATTATGTCTTTCAATATACAGTCCTTCTGCCATTAGTGTGTCACAACCTGCAACGAGGTGAGTGACTGTTTCCATTTCGGTTTTACAAAACCTACATATGTCTGTTTCTCCCACATGTTCAATGGACTTTGTAAACCAGCGTATATGTAGCCCACTATCTTGGGCTGCCAATATTAACCTTTCATTTCTTGGTTTGAATTTGCTTCTCCTTAACCATTCCTGCATTTGTTCCTGATCAACATGAGGCTCTTCCAGATGTTTTCTATACTTGCAACTATAATTATGTTTTTTCCACATTTCTTGCCTTCTCATCTGGTCCTTCACCTTATATTCTTTCTTTTCTTTTTTAGCATATTCAGTTGCTGCCTGTTTTTTATCTACTTCTGGTTTGATTTCCATTCCTGCTTGTCGTCGATATGCTTCTGCTAAATTAAGCACTGAAGTCATCGTAGATTTATTCTCCTCATGTTTCAAAACTTTCACTGCATTTGGATCTTGTGAGGTCAGCAGATATGTGTGGAGTCCCACGATTGCAGATCTATACATGTAATCAATTTCAAGGAGGCCCATCCACCCTTCAGACTGATGTTTTCCTGATGCTGCAGTTTTCCTGCTTTAAAGGTTGCTTTTGCACATTTATCAAGACCAAATTGCACATTTATCAAGACTAAATGACATTCTAATATCTGATTTCAGTGTGAGACAGCTGATGTTTATGTATGGGTGTGATACTATAGAGTGCATTCACTTTTGTGTATGAGATAGGCGTGCCAGTGCTGCATGTTTATGTTTTGAAAATGCAGAACAGTAGCCATCTGTGCTACAAATCAGCATGACTTTTAGTCATTTGCTATTCATACGGCAACAATAAGTTTTTCATTCTGTGCACACCTGTATATGTGGTTAACACGTATGATACATTGAAATGCAGTTCTGTTAGAGACCACCTCCACCACTCCTTAGTCCTGATTATAGTAAGCAGTATTGACATTTTCCATCTGTATTCTACTAATTATGAGAGATGCCTGGAAACACTAACACACACACACACACACACACACACACACACACACACACACACACACACACACACACACACACACACACACACACACACACACACACACACTCAAATGCTGACATGTAGTGGTACAATGCACTTCCAAGTAATGAACATATATAAGTATGGCCCTGCAAGGAAGGCTTCTATGTCACTTTGAATGTGCTGCCATATTAGAGGATTAGTATCTCACAGCATCTTGCAGTTAAATTTGCAGTGCATGTACCTACATTTAAAAGCATTAATCTTTCTGCACATATTACATACCTGCGAACTACAAGATATGCATGATGTGGCATAGTTTCCTTTTGCTTATTTCAGGAACATATAGACTGCACAATCCTTCTTACATATCATTTTGTATCTTCTGCCATTTAATATCTCATTTTAAGCCTAGAATTATGCAGTTGATCCACATGTGTATTGTGCATCGTGAATGGGCAGGCAGCACTTGACACATTAATGGATATTTCATTGCCTGCAAACATTATTAGACTTGATAATTATTGTACACTTTTGAAATGTATGCAGTACAACTTCTGTATGGCTGCCATTTATTTGTTTCAATTTACTGTACTTGGTCTTCCCACATAGGTGCGTGGTCTCATCCAGAAAACATGAACTTTAGAGAAGAAGACATTAAGGCGCTTGTCAATGTGCAAAAAAAAAAAAAGACGTGAGTGATAATGTGGGGCAGAGGTCAGTTCACAGAGACGTGAGTGATAATGTGGGGCAGAGGTCAGTTCACAGAACAATGAGGTCAGTGATGCATGGAATCTGGAGGCAGTGTTGATACAGGAGGATTACGTTATCTCATATTATAATGCGGTGTAAAGATCAGTGAAAACAATATTAAAAACAAGGTAAAAAGGAAGCCAGTTAACATTCATCAGCTGGTGCAGCAGGAGCATATAGACCTATAAGCTACACTGACTCTTAGAGAAGATGGCTAAGAACTCCTTACGTTTATCCTCAATAAGTTACTTCCCTGGTTGGAAATATTTTTGAAGTGGGAAGGCTCCCCTTTGACAGGTGTGTGTTGATCCTGTAGACACGTATGATTGTGCTGTATTGTTTATATATTTTATCTATGTTCTTAATTATCTATCCTGCAAGTGAATCACATTCATCATGTCAGACCTCCAGACAATGAACATGGCATTCAATAATATACATGCATTTTACACAGTTCACACGTGATCTTTTTGGTGCAATTCCTGCTTGAACTCTATCATGTTCATTTATAATTGGCATAGCTGACAATGTAGTTTATGTAATATCGGTCTGTGTTTTGATCTCTTTTTCATAAACACCTTCCTAATATCTTTGAAACTCAGTCTGCTTTCTTAAGTACAGTGTAGATAAATAAGTAATGAATCATTGTGGTAGTAATATTTTTGAGAAGACAGAACCCATAGTGAGGACATAGAGTGGCATTAGCTACCTTGAAGTTACAGAGCCAGTGAAAGGATGTTACGTCATGCCATTCTTGAGTCAGCTACATTGATGAACGGCAGACCATATTTAGAGGAGTGGCCATATTAACAGTGGTCAGTGCAGATGCTGATGCTGGTGATGGTGACTTTGGGAGAAGCAGCCATATCATGGACAAAAACAGAAACCACAAAGTTACTTCCCCTTCATAGAGCAGTATACAGTTCCTGCGCTGAAGTTTTTTTGGAACAAGTGGAGTTACCTAAAGTGCCCCCACCCCACATGCACATACATGCACAAACACTAAGAAGCACAGACTGACAGCAACATGAGAAGATAACATGCACTAGCAACAATTTCTGATGGTTTGGGCATTGTAGGGAAATAAGGATGACCTATGTGGTTTAACAGGCCTGATGTTTCTGGTTTCCTTAAAATGCCATTTTTCCCTATAACATTCACACTAGATGGCATTATAACACATAGAAAATCATTTGCCTCTAAAGTTATGTTTAAATGTAATAATGTATGTTTTATTGATGTAAAATAATTCCTATGTCAGAAGTGGGATACTATCCTGTGTCTTAGTGTAAATTTGTGTTAGGTAAAAAATAAACAACTTATATAAGATGTAAGTTGAAATGTTTGTTAATATTTGTTTTCCTTTGCAAAAATAAATAAATATAATATATACTTTTTTTCTTTGCTGAAACATCTATTTGTTGTCCTTATTGTGGATTCATTACATAAAGTGAACATATGAGTTGCCTACCAATTATTTGCATCTAAATGCTCCTGTGCAACATAACGTACAGTAGCTGGAACATTCTGAACTGTTAACTTTGTCTTTTTTAATTTTTGTGTTGTAGAATCCTAAGAAATTTTGTAAGAGATGGACAGAAAACAAGTGGTTGGTAGTTGAAAGGCTTACTACATAAACAGTCAGAGTTGTTCTACTCAAGTTGAATATTGCTTAATAAGAGGCTTCAGTCCATGTTACAAAGCAGTTTCAGCATGATTTATCATGCTCTGACACAACACACATATCTGTAGATGCTGGCAGTTGCCACTTGAAGCAGGCAATATACACCCTTGATGCAACTGAGTTACTTGTATACTGCAGTATGCATGTTAATGCCATACAGTGAATACACAGAAGATGACACACATGGGATAAAATGCTTCAGTCTGAAAACAGTAACATTGTATATATGTTGTGTAGTCTAAGCCACTGTCACAAATGTTCATGTTCTGACTATCAACTTTCAAACATTATCCCAGCACATTACTGCCACATAAGATGCTACTCGGCACACTTTACAAACTGTATGTGGCTAATATGCTTGTGTCACAGAGAGAGAGGGCTTACAGAATCCTACATCAATGCAAACATCTGTCACTTGTCTGCACACATTCAATACAATTGCCCACTCTTATAGTAGGATCCTAGGATACATTCCATTTTGTCATAGCAACTTTGACTAACCAATATGCATCACATACATGCACACATGCACACATGCATACACATACACACACACACACACACACACACACACACACACACACACACACACACACACACACACACACACACACACACACACACACACACATATATATCTGCTGCAGTCCTGCACACATGCACTGACACAGGAAAACATATGCAAACATACCCACTCAAACACACAGGGCTGGATCCAGCCCTGGTATGCAGTGGATGGTATGGCCATAAAAATAAATAAATAAATAAAGTATTGCCCAATATGTTCAGCTGTTTTGTGTGCAACCATTCCAGTCTGTTTCTGCATCAGTATATGTCAAAAGAAAAATACTACATTTCTATGATCATTTCAGCAAAGCAATAAGACTTTCAGGAGCTCAAATCAGACAAGCATGGTCTCTTTTTGGCAGATGCCAATATGTTAGGAGATCTACCCCCATATTTGGGATAATATAGCATGAATGTTTCTTCCAGTACAGTTGGAGAAAGATCAAGAGATAAGAAAGGTGCTTGCATTGCTCTGGTTAATCATTTCACTGTAGTCTGTCTATGAAATGGAAGGGCTCTGAAGGTACAATACAGGTCTGGAAATAGATATCCTATCAAAGTCATATACCACCATCATGTCATAAAACTTTTGTCTAATCTGCTTTACTGATTATGATCAATATTGTCACCAAACTTCACTTCTGGGAACAAACAAACTATTTTTATATGCAAACGTTTTAAATTCCTTTTCAGGTAAGCAAATGAGATGTTGCAATATTACAGTGCCAATGCAGATATGTATAATCTGCAATTTTAATGAATTGAGGTAGATTGTTTTATCTTATGTCTGTGAGCATACATTTTAAATTTCGTCCTCAGAATTGTATGTATTTGTGTGTGTGTGTGTATGTGTGTGTGTGTGTGTGTGTGTGTGTGTGTGTGTGTGTGTGTGTGTGTGTGTGTGTGTGTGTGTGTGTGCGTGTGTGCGTGTGTGCGTGTGTGTGTGTGTGTGTGTGTGTGTGTGTGTGTGTGTGCGTATGTGATAGTAACAGTAGTAACAGAAGAGTGCACATTATTATGTTACAATAAAACAAATCAAAGTACAGAATACTAATTCTTGAAGTTTAGTTGCCTTCTGTAAAAAAAATCACAAGGTTATGCAAAGTTATAATCAAACATTAAGCAAAAATAAGAAAAGTGATACTTAGTAATGGAGCTGTAATCCACATGTGCTATGCACTAAAGAAACAATACTAGGTGTTCTGATTTAGTATGCTTTACTTTGCATCTCAGCAGGCTAATAAAAAGAACCAGACATACACTCTGCAATGTGCTCAGTTGTGCTCTTATTTTTTACTAATTTTAGTGGTACTTTGTACCAAATGTTATATAAAACTATTAAGCTCCTACAACCCATAGTAGTTCTGGTGTAAAGGAAAGATTGCTTGTAGTAAACTGCAACATCATCATACGAACCATCTTCATTGGGTAGGATTCCTGGTATTCTTGCTTTTGTCTAATGCTGACAATTTATTATTTGACTGTAAATAAACTGGAGATGATGAAATATATCAGACTGATGTTAATATTTTAACTGCAAATGCATTTTTATTAACCTTTTTTTTTTTTTTTTTTTTTTTGCAGGCACAGAGGTATGAAATGTACTGTGCTCGGCTACAGTAGTTTGTCTGGTACTTAGTGCAGATGACTAAGGCTACAAGCTGCCTCTGAAGTGTTAAAGTGCAGGGTATAATTCCATCAGCCTTCATTTATCTACTGCATTACTTTAACCATGTCACTTCACCAGAAAGTGCTCCTGAGCTACCACTGAAAAGGGACACCTCCATCCAGTGGGATTTCCCAAGTTGATAGTAAATGTGTTACAAAATTGTCTTTTGAGTTCCTGCACCCTTTACATAGACACCAATTTCCCTAGTTGATAGTAAATGTGTTACAAATTTGTCTTTTGAATTCCTGTACCCTTTACATAGATAGCAATTAGTGCTACTCTATAACCAATTTGACTATGAGTCCCAGAACATCTTGCAGTTTAATGAAATTGTGACAACCCAACCTCTGGGTCAGTAAGCAAGAAGCCTCAGTCATTACCACTGGCATCTGTGGAGAATGTTCACTGGGAGGATAACAGGTATACATGCAGTATCTCCAGATGCAGCTCTCTGCATCAAGCACAGTGAAGCACTATTTCACTTAATAGCACACATGGAACACAGTCAGTCTGGAACTGGCTTCTCCCTCTTTCTTCAGTTATCCAATAAGACTCCCCACTGTCACAGCTATAGAGATGAGATCTCAGCTGAGTGTCCAAGCCAAGACCTTCAGCACCTTCTCTGTCCAACTAGTGCTTCATGCCCTGCCCAAGAGCTGACACACACACTCTTTGAAGTTTGATTTACACACACACACACACACACACACACACACACACACACACACACACACACACACACACACACACACACACGCACACGCACACACACACCTGGGAAAGGTTGGCACAGGCTTACTAACTATGCACTCTTCTGCCCAGACTATAAGATAGTTATGACTGCCACCAGACATTCTTGCCAGCTACCTTAAGGCTATTCCAAGGGTATTCAATATACTGAGTGAAATTAATATTAATACAAATAGTAGTTTGACCAAGAGCAAGCTATTAGCAGCATCCCATGCAGTGTCGCCAAATAAATATGCAAGTACTCTCAAAACTTAAATATCTCTACAAAGATCAGCCACAATGAAAGGTTTCAATATATTTAATAATAAATAATAAAAGAACAAGAACATATTAAATATATATATTCACAGTGACATCAGAGTTCAAATCACAGGAAATACTTAAAATAACATTGAAGGACAGGCTCTGACAATTAAAGAAACACAATATCTAAACTAAACTTCACTATATTTTTGAATGAATCTAAGAGAGTTACTATTTCCTACTTAGTTAATGAAACAAAGCAGATTATTTGGTGAATGGTCCTTCTTGTTGTAAGGCCCAAGACAGAATACAGAATTCTCAGTCTCACTAAGAGACTTCTCAAAATAATATCTAAAATATTACTTCTGGGATAGCTTGCAGAATGACATCACTTCTGGTCATCTGACTTCTAGTTCCTATGCAACCCCACATTGCTGGAAGCTGCCAGGATTTAGCACCTACCTGTAAAAAATGCACACAAGGGCTTTTGCTCAGATCTGTGGCAGGTGCTGGAAGTCATAAAACAATTTCAAACCTCCATGCTTCCAGAGTAGTAATCAGTTCACCCTAAAGACAATACAGAAAGATGCCTAGTACAGACTTTGTGTCTTTGGCTGCATTGAAACATGTGAGATCACATCTTTATAGCCTAGTCTGTAAAGTAATTTAATTTCAAATATATATTTTAAAGCTTGGTGGACTGAGGTTAACCTTACAGTTTCCTCTGTTAAAACATGTACTTTTAAACATTTACAATAGTGCATGTACATTTCTGTTCTCTCCAGTAGGGCACACTGTGGATACTTTCAAACAATCACTTTACAAATACCTTTTCAGCACAAAGATCTGTACAAATTACAGCGAAATATAGAGAAACAACCAGCTGGCAAATGAACACCTTTGGGACCAGCAAACAACAGTAACAGTAAAGATAACGATGATACGAAGCATGACTCCAAACAGCATATATTGTAATAAAACATTTAATGGCAGGTTAGCGCTTTCACCACGTACTGTGGCTTCTTCAGACTATAAGCATAACTAAATATGGAAACAATCAAACTTTATATACTTCCAAATAACGTCTCTTATTTTAAAATCTTCATTCATTCAACCATTCACTTAGCCATACGTCCACACGCACACAAAGTATGTGACATCAGCAATCCTATCTACTACAATTTAAAGGCATAGTCTTATAAACTATACAAACTTATATATAATAAAACCATACTTACGATAATACCTAGTATAAATTAAAATGCCTCTATAGTTTTCACACAAACTTTTCCAAAATAATAACCAAGGAAAATTTGACGTATTCTAGATAGATCAAATATAGTGTTGAAAGACTCTAAGCAGTTCCTGGAAAGTTTATATGCATTCAATATGGAATTAAGTTAAGGAATGATTATTATCTAGTGACACTTGATGTAGTTTCTCTCTTCACTTCGATTGCTAATGTAGAAGGTATAGAACACATATGGTTAAGTGAATGGTTGAATGAATTAAGATTTGAAAGTAAGAGACATTATTTGTAAGTATATAAATGTTGATTGTTTCTATATTTATTTATGCTTACGGTCTGAAGAAATCACAGTATGTGGTGAAAGCGCTAACCTGCCATTAAACGTTTTATTACAATATATGCTGTTTGGAGCTGTGCTTCGTATCACCGTTATCTGTACAAATTAGTTTGATATGCACATGACATACACTTTTAATACATTTGTAACGCAAGCATCTTGTATAAACCAGCTTGAGATTCACAAATGACATATAATTATTTACAAAATTCCAGCTAGCTGTGCAGGCAGTACCTCCTATCATCACAGAGATGTCAGATGAATTTTCAAGAAATTTCAAAGGAAGAAAAATTTCCTGTTGCTTATGCTAAGTCTGTTTTCAACATAAGACTGTTTTGTTTTGTTTATCAAATGGTTGTCAGTGCATTGGTGTAAAATTTGAATAGCAGTTTTAAATTATATCTCATTATCCATACCTCTCAACTGTACAGATTTTCGCAGAATGTCCAGATTTTTGCCTTATATTTTTTATCCATTTTTCAAAATTTTCATAAAATTGTGGCTTTCTGGCAAATTAGTGGCAAATCATTAAGGATTGAAGTTAGAAAATAATGACAGATATTTGAGTTTTAGACTTCATTACCTTCAGAAAATGCATGCTAATGTAAAACCTGTCATTCTATCAACTTTCTAAGTTTGTAAGAGCAGCATTTCAAAATTGTCCCTATCTGTACCACTTTTTTATGGATTTGTCCAGATTTCTTAGTCTAAGAGGTTGAGAGGTATGCCATTATCTGTGGTCATTGTACAAGAAAATAGTTTGTACACTTATAGGTTTGAACAGTGTTTTATAGTAAATGGGAAGAGAGGTAAGCAATAAAATGTTGCCATTGTTGAGGGGAGCAGTCCATTACCCTGGCTAGGGCCCCATTTGACCATGATCTTGTTCTACACACACACACACACACACACACACACACACACACACACACACACACACACACATACATGTATACATATATGCACACTCACATACACATAAAGACAAACAGACACACACTGGCACAAATTTGTGCAGCAGGTTAGAGATGGTGGATGGAAATGACTGGCTAACAGTGGCTTGCCTCTCTTGGGTGGAGGGAGGTGGTGAGCTTCTCTTTACCTATGATCCCAGCTGGTTAAGTGAGATACAGCCAGGACCACCATCTTCTGTGCTAGGAGGCTCATGACATGGATAAGACATGGAAGTGATCCTGGGAATCTGTATGGCATGTACATGGTCACTCCGTTCATTCAGTGGTGTATGCACAGTTACCAGTCATCAAAGGGACAGGGCTAGGCTACGGTGTGAGGAAGAGTATGCCTTGATATTTTCCATGAGTCTTGGCTGTCACTTCTGTAGAATGAATATGTTAATGCAGATCTTATCAGAGGCAGAGAATGAATAAGCCAGAGGGTGCTTACTTTATTTGGGGAACGAATGGACATTGGCTCATACATGTCAAAGTGGAACAAGTGAGTCAAAATGACCAGGAAGGCTATCATGGGGCAGAATCAGGTAAAAAAATAAATAAGCTAAAACTAAAGTTGTATTTTCTGATATAAGTTAGCAATCACTAGGCAGGATCAAGTGAAGTAAATCAATCAATAGATAAACAAATAAATAAATGTTTTGTGATATAAGGTAGCAAATTATCAAATCGTTTGATGATGGAAGCACAGATATGACAACTGATATGTATATCTGTGTGACATAAAAGATTATCCTTCCTTAACCTGACTAAAATGTACAAGTGTGCTGGTATTTTCCATTTATCAAAGAAAGGGCACATATATAAGGGAAAAGAGAAAGGACATATGCTTCTCCCTCACACATCTCTCAAACCACTGATCTTAATTTCATAGACTACCAAAGATTGCTTTCACATTTTATTATTTTGTGCACCTCTAAATAATGGATGTTGCCAAGTTTTTCACTCGCAGTTACATTTCTTTACAGAAGCACTTGCATTTTCCTTTCCATGACATATCTCGTTTTGTGTTTAGAGACAGCAACCAATGAACTGTGTTTAGAGCAATTTTCTTACCAAATCTGACAGCTTGTTTTTAAATAACTCGTGTTGGTTACTGCACTGAGTATGCGTGAAATGTCATTCTCCAGATTAGGTCTATTGCAAATCAGTCTGCTGTCTGTTCAATTCAGCCATATAGGCAACTCAAGCCTGACTGGTTTTGTACAATGACAACAATGAGACAGAGTCATACAAAAAAATAAGCTTGGAACCTCGAATACTTATTTCCCCACATGCGCAAGAAAGTTTTAATCCCCAATAAAATAAAAAATAAAAAATTAAATGCTTGTTCTACTATGCTAAATAAATGCATACATACATACATCAATTGAAAAGTCTGCACAATTCTAAAGATTGCTTGCAGTAAAGATAAATGTAGTCTTTTTTTCCCATTTAAATTATTTTACTAGAGAAGTTTCTGAACTTAACCGCTTTAGTGGAAAAATGCTTCATATTTCCTGCTCAGAGGCTTGCTTTGAGGATCTCCATATTCACCACATATGAAACAACAGCTAGAACACCATTATGAGATGGGAGTCAAACTTTGCAATCTGCATTCATTGATGAAATGTACACACACACACACACACACACACACACACACACACACACACACACACACACACACACACACACACACACACACACACACACATATTAACACAGGCATATATGTACAAATATCGACACTGGGTAACTTATGTGTGAGTGATGACAGAACTCTCGGGCATCATTTGCCCAAAGTTCAGCCTAATGAAGATTGGAGTTCCTCTTCAGCTAATTGCTGTCAGTGAGTTGTGCCAAGAATGACGTCCTTTTTGGGGGTAATTTCCCCCTTCTTCAAGTTCATGCAACCATGGATTTGGTATACTTAAGTTTAGAGGGTGAGATGTACTTGCCTCCCTGCAAAAAACAGTTAAAAAATGTTTTTTCTTCCACTTTTTCATGAAAAGTAGTTCTGAGATTCTTATTATTGGCAAGATGAAATTCAATCTCTCATAGTGGAAGCATCTAGACAGTGGTATTATTTCATGTCTGACATCATAATGTTAAGCAGACTTGTTGTATTCTATGGCATCTTAGCTGCTGAGATCATGGGAAGTCTGCCACATTTCTTATGAAATGTGAACTATTTTCATGATGCTCTTTAATGATGACAGAGACAAGCGTTTTTTTTTCATAAAGAATACAAATTTAATACAAATTATTACCATTTCTTTATTTGTTATTGAATGTATGTTTTGAGATCCGAATGCTCTTTGAAAAAGATCACTTTGCTTTTTCCCTTCTGACAAATGTTATGGATTAAACTTGTTTTGTGCCTGATATATTGCTTACTGGGTGTGAAAGTATCCCTACAATAACCTTGCAATTACTTTGATGACTGTACTATAACTATTCTTCCAGCTGTTTTGTTCCTTCTTCCTAAGAAATATGAGATATAAACAAGCACAAGTTACATGCATATTACAAAAATTACCAGAAAATCTGACTTTGTCCAGTCAGCCCAATAAACCACTGACTCTCTTTAAAGTAGTTAAAGCAATTTTGAAGTTCTTGGCAGTTAAGTTCCTGGCCACTGTTTAATTAAGGTGTTAGCTGACAAATACGACTTGTTTTCAGGACTTTATGAACTGTCAAAATGAGTAACATTGCATCATGTAATCTTAAGGTTACAGTGCTTTAAGCCGTCTAATGCCAAAGAAAATATTTGCTTGATTTATTGTTCTACAGATGTTCCCCAGATGGGGACAACAGAGCACACATGGTTAACAGTCAATTGACTGTATACTTGAAATGCTTTCATCTATTGGTAATACTTTTCCACTAGTCTATAGAATTTAAGGCTCCCTATTAAGCATGTGGTGAACAGAGTGTACATAGTGGCATGATATAAACCACAAATAAAACATATAAACATTTAAACTGCTCACATATGAATAGAATGTTTACAGAATATGATAACTGTACATGGAGAATGATGGATCTACAGCTGTAGGTCAGTCATTCTGCAACACACATCACAGCAGCACTAAATAATTGAATAACATTGTACACAGTCTGTTTAGGTAGGCGGTTAACTACTAAATGGTTAAGATAAGGTTGGTAGACCCTTAGAAGTAATAGTGAATCAAGCTGGAGAAGTCATTCATTTATACTCACTTATGTACTCTTCAGAAGGAAATTCATATCAGAACAAAAGGTTGCAGGTTTTTTTTTTTTTGCATGCTCTCCATGTATGTTTTGGTAGACAGCTTTTGTCCAAACAGCACCTCGGGATTCCATTAGGAACATGAAGTCACAGTTACATGTCAGAAGGACAGTCTTACAGCAGCTGTTCAAATTCCAAATTCTTCAGTGAGTAACTGTGCAGCTAAACAAATTGCTTCTTGTCACTAATACGATGGACAGCCTGAGCAGTCAATATAAATCTTGGTCCAGTGCAGAAGATTATCTCATGCCTCACTTGCTATGCTGCTGGATTTCACTGTACTTCACAGAGCAGCAGTACCGCATTTCCCCATCAAATAATTACTCAGGATTATATATCTATATATATATATATATATATATATATATATATATATATATATATATATGTGTGTGTGTGTAAAAAATATATCTATATCTATATATATATATATATATATATATATATATATATACGTGTGTATGTGTGTATACATATATTTGTGTGAGTGTGTGTGTCTGTGTGTGTATATGCATGTGTGTGTGTTGTATCTAAATGTGTGCATATGTGTGTGCATTTATTTATTTATATATGTATATATATATATATATATATATATATATATATATATAGAGAGAGAGAGAGAGAGAGTGAGAGTGAGACAGAGAGAGAGAGAGATGAAACTTTATCTTGGTTAGATCTTTCTTGCAGTTAGTGAAAGGTTTGTTTGAGTGGCCTCTTTTAACCTTTGAGTTTCATGTATAACCTTGAGCATCCACACACACACACACGCACACACACACACACACACACACACACACACACACACACACACACACACACACACACACACACACACACACACAAAATTACATTTTACATACCCACATATGGACAATTTGGAAGATAGCACAACAAATTTCTACATGTCTTTGGTGGATGAGACAAAACAGGAAAACCCAGAGAAAACCACTGTGGACAATATTTAACACCCACATGACACCTGCTTGAATAAAGCATGTTTTAATACCCAAAGATACGTAAGTTTTATTTTGCAGGCAAGATTTGTTAACCCCTTAAGATTCCATGTTATAAAGCATATTCCTTGTACATAACATACTATTTCTTCTCATGCTCTACATATTCAATTTGGAACTACCCGGTCCACTTCCATAATTTCCTGGACAAGTGGACGGGCCCTCTAAAGCCTCGCAGTCTTGGTCATAAGGTACTGATATACAGGCTGTTCTCCCCATCTGAAATCCTATCCAATTTGGAACTACCCAGTCCACTTCCATAATTTCCTGGACAAGCGGACGGGCCCTCTAAAGCCTCTCAGTCTTGGTCATAAAGCATTGATACACAGGCTGTCCTCCCCATCTGAAATCCTATCCAATTTGGAACTACCCGGTTCACTTCCATAATTTCCTGGACAAGCAGACGGGCCCTCTAAAGCCTCTCAGTGTAGGTGTCAACCTGCAGGTGCTATTCAGCTGTTTTGCTGTTCAAATTTAGGGAATTATTACTTGAGTATCTATAGTGCCAGCACACCCATGGACAAACCCTGAGGCTGTTAACCTCCCTTCATTTTTATTTGGCTTTAATATCTTTCTCATAAGCCTTGTTCGGCTATTTTAATTGCTGTTACCTGCATACGCCACTAGATGGCAGTAGAATACCGAACATGGTCACTGACTCTCAGCTAACATTTTAGAAACGGATTACAAAATATCTAACTGGGTAACAGCCCACCTTTTCTGCCGTTCAAATCCAGCATAAACCCCTGAGCATTACATGAGCAGACGTTTAGTCTTAACAAAGTGACTATTTTGTTCTCCCATACTGCGGTGGTGGTGCTGCGGTAGCATTGTCACCTCACAGTAAGACACTGTCCTGTTCGATTCTCAGCTAGTGTGTCTTCTGTGTGGAGACATGCTTGAATGTGCGTACCTTCATTGAAAGTTGTGCATCAGAGCTGGCAACTCGCCACGTAAAAATGTACTGCCAATCATTAGCAGACCGGAGTTCCACTGTGGTGTCCCCTAACAGGGAAAAGCCGAAAGACACAACAACAACAACGTACTACTATTTGATTTCATCCAGCTAAATTAAAGCTTACCTGCTAAGAACTGTCCCTGTAAGCACTGATTTACTGATTGGTGTCTTACACTCTTGCTGGCTTGCTCTATCCCACTCTGTTTGCCCTGTGGGCTTCCTCAACTCCCCTACCCTACCCCCAATTCCCACACACCCCCAGGGGTCCTAGATATACTTCTTGGACACACCCCTCTCTCCATCTAACAAATCAGATAGACCCACCATCTTGAATAAATAACACCACACTCCTTCTCTTTAATTAACTCTAACATAGCTCTCACTACGTAGTGTTATATCTCCTTAGGCCTTTCCTAACTACCACTAGGTAGCACCCATCAACCAACTGTATCCACTAGGTAGCACCCAGCAACCAACTGTATCCACCATGCCTACCACAACTATATCAACACTAACTACAGTACTACTCATTACCTTACTTGTATCTATTATAACCTCTGCCTATTACTTAACCTCCTTTGAACACCTATCTAACCTCCAGTTCCATTACCCTACTAAGCAAACATCCACATAAACCCTCACTACCTCCCACAATAACATAACTATAATATCCAGACCTGCTTACTTACTTGCAAAGTTCCTCAAGCTGTCCCACATCAAATACTATAATCCCTCAACCAAGAAAGCTCAGTTTCTATTAAGTAATTGACATTACAAATTGCACATTCTAAGAGAGCTATCCTCACAAAATGGTGGCATCCAGCCTAACCCAGGTCCAGCCAATGTCCTACCTACTGATCTTCTGACCTCAAATCCCTCTATCACACTTAGTGCAAATAAACTCCCCAACTCACTCCTGATAGCACAACTCAATATCCAAAATGTCAACAATAAAGTTCTGCATCTCCATTCTCTCTTAGATATATACTCTTTTTGACATTCTATGCCTCACAGAGACTTGGTTAAAGCCACAAACTCAAGATAATGAAATTATCCCACCAAGCTATAATATATTGAGCCAAGACCGTACAAACAGAAAAGGAGGGGGAGTAGCAATCCTTTACAAGAATAGTCTACAAGTTACAACCACACCCTATAATCAACCTATAGACAATAATGCTGAAGTCCTTATTTCAAAGATTCAACTAAATTCTAGTAAATCCATAAATATAATATGCATCTATTTACCTCCTGGAAATAACATAAACACCTTGGAAGATATTCTTAGCTGGGTCTCAGCAACCTTCCCACAGGAAACTATAATACTTGGTGATGTTAATATTGACTGGAAGTGCATCAATACTGAGCATCCCACTTCACATATTAACCTTCATGGCTTCTCTCAGACCATCACCTCCCCTACTAGAATTAACAAACCAAACCAAAAAGAGAGTACCTTAGACTGGATACTTATTAATAACCACCACCAAACCTACAAAGTAGGTATTTTCCCTAACAGTGTAAGTGACCACTCCTTAACCTATATAATCAGGCAAAAATTAGACCTCTCACACCCAACATCAAACAGGACTATACTTTCCAATAAACATTTTAAACAAAATATATTCCAGAGCGAACTTAGTGCCTGTGATTGGACATATCTAAAAACCCTCACATTGGAAGAAACTGTCCAATACTTTAACTCTAAATTCCTAACCATCTTAGCCCAGCATGCTGCCAAACATAAAATAAGAATCAGGTCAAAACCAGCCCCATGGCTCTCTAAAGAAACTAGGCAAGAAATCCTACTTTGAAATAAAGCCTGGACTAAGTGGCGAACTACTAAAAGCACATCTGATCAACAAAAATTTAGACAATTTAGAAATGCAATTAAAACATCTATATGCCTAGACAAAAAAACTTTTACTTTAAAATGCAGCAAACACACAAAAATAACCCACAACAACTCTGGGCTAGTATCAACAAACTCCTATACCCAGGACATTCTACTACACCAACTCCTATAGGAGCTAATCATGAGACTCCCCTCCAAACTGCAAATGACCTTAACTCCTTCTTCACAGAAGCCATTCAATCCCTAGCTAGTAAGCTAACCCCTGACACTTCAAACCTCCCTACCCCTATGACTAGCACACTTCCTACCTTCATACTACAACCTATCTCTACTAATTTCATTTTTAAACTCCTAGCTAAACTTAAGCCTTGTACCCCTTCAGCAGACCAGATTCCAGCTGAATATCTGCAAAAAGCAGTTAAAGAAGTAGCTTATCCTATTTCCATCCTGATAAATAGAACTATTAAGGAAGGATCCATCCTTGCCATCTGGAAAATCTCAAACATCATCCCCCTACACAAAAGTGGGAATTCCAAAGACTATTCAAACTATCAGCCCATAGCCCTTCTATCCCCCTTAACAAAAATAATGGAAAAATGCATCCATTATCAGCTAATAGGCCATCTCACTCAACATAACATACTAGCTAAAACCCAACATGGCTTTAAGCCATGCCATAGTACCACTACTGCCCTTCTATCCTATACTGACACCATTAATAAATGCCGCAATAACAATATACTCTCTTCAGCTATATTTATTGATCTTTCTAAGGCTTTTGATATGGTAAATCACACCTTTCTTATATATCTACTCATATTACTGTCCCTAGATTCTCTATCAGTGAAATGGTTCATTTCCTACCTGAGCAACAGACAACAGGCTGTGCTTTGGGAGAATAATCTATCATCTCACCTGTCAGTTACACTGGGTGTACCCCAGGGCTCCATTCTAGGTCCCCTCTTATTCTCAATTTTTATTAATGATCTCCACTTAGCTATTGCCAATGCAACTTGTATACAATATGCAGATGTTTCTACTTTAATCTGTACAGCTAAATCTGCAGCTGATCCCAAACCCATGAAGTGCTGCCTCGTTTTGAATCCCAAAAAAAACAAAGCTCCTCCTCTTTACTCCCACTCGCAGGTCAACACCTATAGACTTCTCAGTCATCTCTAATAATGGCACCCTCATATCACCAGACTCTACCACCAAACTCCTAGGGATCACAACAGATAACAACCTTAACTTTGATACCCATATTTATAACATTATAAAATCAGTTAACAGAAAAATGAGCTCCCTGTACAGAATCAAACCCATCCTAACACCAATAGCAAGAACTACTGTTGCTCACTCCTATCTAATCTCTAGTCTTCTCTATGCCTCACCAATATATACCAACCTATCCAAAAATAATCTTCCCAAACTAGCTACCTCCTACAACAACATTGCTAGATTTGCCACTAGTAAACCCTTTAGAACCCATCACTGTCATAACCTCAAGCCCCTTGGGTGGCTTGAACTACAGAATCTGCTTCAACTCAACCAACTTACTATTGCTCATAAGATCCTTAACCAGCCTAACAATACTCCAATACTCTTAGACCTTATAACCCCTTATAGAAATTGTAATGCCTTGCGTTCGTCAAATAAACTCCAAATTAAAATTAGTAAGTCTAATAACATGGCAGGAGACTTTCTGTTCTCAAATGCAATTGGGAAAAATGGAACCTTCTACCTAGTGAACTTACATCTCTTCCTTCCTTACCACTCTTTAAACAAAAACTGAAAATGTTCCTGATAATACATTGGCTATGCCCTTGCTGCAACCCTGACTAATCAATAATTACTACTGTTACGAACATCTTTTTTCTAACTCTACTCTCAACACTAAATAAATGTCCTGTACTGCAACATGAAAGCATTTATGCAGCAATGGAATACTGTATTAAACTTCTGGTGTATATAAATATTTAGCTCAATATATTGTAAATAGTTTTAGGAAATGTGTACATATATTCATCTATGTCTATTTTTATGTAACATAAAATTATCTCACTTGATATGTCTTGGAGCTTTTCTCCCCAGGCCTCTGCTGAAAATGGACATGTATCCAGTTGGACTAGCCCAGTCAACAAATGTAAAATAAATAAAAAATAAAATAAATAAATTTCTCATCTTATTTCACCTCTTATAACATATTGATTTCTTCCCTTATATTATTTAAATACTCGTTCTTACATTGTTTAAGCCCAGTTGCAACGAGCCCAAACCGTACTCATTGGCCAATTACAGTATTTGTTCAAATGCAGGTAAAGGCTCTTCCACACTGTATCTGTACCATATATCTTTAGATTTTGTCTACACAAAATATAATATTAAAGTTATTTTCTTATGCAGCATACATATCTTCCCATTCTACTAAAAAGTCAGTTATATATGTCTATGCATTGTTCAAACAGCACTGTTATCTGAGTCTCACTAAGGCTCTTGGAACTGTTCCCTATTTTGAAGTAGTGATCCCTCATAGCACGATAATGTTTAATTTTAAATAGTCTCCCCCTTTCAATGCCCCATACACATAAATTATTCATAATAAATTCTTGAAGTGATTTAACTCAATGTTCATAGTCAATGATCATTTTCTTATTAGCCATTCTCTGTGAGTGAGGACTCAATTTTGCCAGCTCTGCAGTCTAAGGCTCACAGTGTAGAAATGTCACCTTATTTTTATCATTTCATTTTCTAAAATATTATGCTGGAAAACATTTTGAATGTAATCTTAATCATATTTGTTTTACAAATAAATAGTATTCAGTTTAATTTGACCTAGCTGTCTTATTCATTACATGTGCTAATCTTTTCATTATGCATGTTTTAAATGTTACGCCCTATTCTCTTTTCTGGGCAGATCTTCCAACCATTCTCAGTTTACTCAAAGCAAGAGCAGGAATGTCCTTCATAATGAATACTTAAAGGAGTTTAAAGGAATGTCCATTTGCAATATACTTCCACTTACTTAAGCATTCCTCTGTGATTGAGTGATATGCATTTGGATGTGCACAATTCTAATGTTTTTGATCTTCCCTTGAACATTTGAATATCTAAAGCATTATAATGTAAGTGAAAAATATGCCTCCCTATTGAAATGTCAGCACTCAAAATACCAAATGCCAACAAGCCAAAACAAAAAATAAATTATCTATCTATCTATATATATATATATATATATATATATATATATATATATATATATATATATGGGTCTAGGACTATTGAACAAAAGTTCAATAGTCTGAAACCACATCTACTGAACACACTTTAGCGAAAGTGCTTTTTACCGAAAAAGCACTTTCGCTAAAGTCACTCAAAAAAGTAAAAAAAAAAACAAAAAAAAACACACAGTTAATGTTTATGCAGGGGGCAAGCACCCTGCACCCCCACCCCCCTACTTTTATATTCTCACTCCGAGATCGCACTACAGTGGGGAAAAGGGAATATTCCCTTATCCCCACTGTACTACGATCTCAGCAACAGCCATTCCCCCACAATTTCTCTTACTTTTCAGCATACTTCCATGAAAGTGCTTTTTCGGTGAAAAGCACTTTCACGAAAGTATGCCCGGCCATTTCAGTTTCAGTGAAATGGCCATTTGGGGAACAGTACGAGACCCATATATATATATATATATATATATATATATATATATATATATATATATATATATATATATGGGTTCATATGAATCCGTCGACATGTTAAAGATCGACATCCACATCGTCGACTCCAAATAACCGAATAGTGAAATAACTGAAATTTCACATTACCGACAGTGACATCTCCGACAAATACGCACTGACGAATGGAATGCTCCCAAGAGCTTCAGAAAACTCCTTCCCGTACTCAACCATGTTTAACATGTATATGTAAAAGAAAACCCTGTAGCAGTAATATATCTTCAATAAAATCCCCATGTTGTCAGCAAATTGAAACGTAGTCTACTAGGTGAACAGTCGCGTTACTAACACCGTTTGCCTTTCATAGTACGTTGCGATAACATATTTGTTCCATGCAGAGAGCATATCGCTATAACTAACGCGACTATTTATCCAGTGTAATTACTTTACATTTCCTAAGTAACTGGACGTGTTTATTCATGATTTACTAATTTAACATAGTTTTATTTTGTACGTATGCACTTTGCTTTCTGTGGCTTTAAATAGTACAAAGTCACTTGTAGTACCGAAAGCAAAGTGCATAAGCATAAAATAAAACTATGTTAAATTAGTAAATCGTGAATAAACACGTCCAGTTACTTAGGAAATGTAAAGTAATTACACTGGATAAATAGTCGCGTTAGTTATAGCGATATGCTCTCTGCATGGAACAAATATGTTATCGCAACGTACTATGAAAGGCAAACGGTGTTAGTAACGCGACTGTTCACCTAGTAGACTACGTTTCAATTTGCTGACAACCTGGGGATTTTATTGAAGATATATTACTGCTACAGGGTTTTCTTTTACATATACATGTTAAACATGGTTGAGTATGGGAAGGAGTTTTCTGAAGCTCTTGGGAGCATTCCATTCGTCAGTGCGTATTTGTCGATGTCACTGTCGGTAATGTGAAATTTCGATTATTTCAGTTGTCGGTTATTTCGGCTGGATGATGTGGATGTCGATGTTTTAACATGTCGATGGATTCATATGAACCCATATATATATATATATATATATTATTATTTTTTTATATATATATATATATATATATATATATATATATATATATATATATATATACATGGGTCTACTTTGTTTTGTTGAATCTCATTTCACTGAATATCATTTCACCCTGACCACATCACTGAAAACACAAATTACTGAAAACTCATTTTACTGAATCTCATTTCACTGAACTGCAGTTAGTATATATGGGACTGTGCAGAGTACTGTAAGGCAAGTAAAAGGTATCTGCCCTTTTCCCCACTGTAGTGCCCACTAACTATATATACTAACTCCAGGATCGCATTACAGTGGGGAAAAGGGCAGATACCTTTTACTTGCCTTACAGTACCCTACACAGTGCCATATATACTAAGTTCAGTTCAGTGAAATTAGTTTCAGTGAAATGAGTTTTCAGTAATTTGTGTTTTCAGCAATGTGGTCGGGGTGAAATGAAATTTAGTGAAATGAGATTCAACGAAACAAAATAGATCCATGTATATATATATATATATATCTATATCTATATATATATATATATATATATATATATATATATATATATATATATATATATATATATATATATATGTGTGTGTGTGTGTGTGTGTGTGTGTGTGTGTGTGTGTGTGTGTGCGTGTGTGTGTGTGTGTGTGTGTGTAAACTTCAAGATCATTATACCTCACAGAAAAGAAATGGCCATCTCTGATTTAGTTTATGTTAGTTGATTTTCAGCCATTCAGTCTCCATCTAGCTGGTCCCAACATTTCAAATGGTCACCGAAAAGTTATATATCAATTCAACTACTATCACAACTATTTAAAATTATTATCTTAGCAGACCAATCTGCAATGTCCAATTTCATTGACTTAGCTTGCCTGTAATGAATAGCTATCTGTCTATGTATCATACATGCTTAGTTCATAAGTTCATAGGTTCATAGGTAGGTACTAGGCTATTGGCCCTAGGGCCTATATAAGCCTAGCCAAAAATGTACCCTGGTTTTCGCCACCCAAGAAAATTAGTTTCCTGTGCTCCTGTCGAGCAGAGCCACAGAAGTGATCCCTGGGAAGAATTTCCTATTTCCCATCAATCATCAAGATTTTTCTTGAAGAGTTCTAATAAGGAGCTCTGTTAGACTTAGATAGGTAGTCTGTTCCAGAGTTTGGAAGTCTCTGGGACAGGAATCTATCCCTCCAGCATCTTCTGTTTATTGTGGCGACAAGGTTTAGGTCCCTAGACTGTGTAGTTCGGAAAGATTGGGATTTCTTTAAGTGGAGCATGTCCAACAGCTCTGGGTTTGACATAGCTTTGTATGTTAGGCAGAGATCGCCTCTGAGTAGGCGATATGCGGCGGAGTAAAGCTGGAGTTTTTTGAGACAGTCTGCATAGGGCATCTATTTGAGGCCAGTAATCCTCTTTGTGAGATATTTCTGTGGCCTTTCCAGTTGTTGTAGATGTCTTGTGAGGTACATACTAAAAGGGGTGTTGTACTCTATAATGGGTCTAACGGGTGATGAGTAGAGGGGAACAATGATCTCTTTTTTTCTGGATGAGAAACCTTTTGTGATGAGGTGAGTCACATAGAAGGATTTCCTGACCACTGTGGCGATGTGATTATCAAAGGAGAGACTACTGTCCACCTGTGTCCCAAGGTCTCTTATCATGTTTTTGGCATTAAGTAGACTACAAGCTATGTGGTAGCTCATGGGTACAGAGTTTTTACCAAAGGGGATGACAATACACTTTTTGGCATTGAGCTTCAGGCCATAGCTTTGACACCAGGCATATGTCTTAGTGAGGCTCTTTTGTAGTGTGTCCACATATTTAGGAGTTTTGATTATGGCTCCTAGTTTGCAGTCATCTACAAACTTTGTTAGCCAAAGACCTTCTGTGTTAGCCTGTACTTCAGAAAAGTAGATACCAAACAGCAGATAACCCAGGACTGAACCCTGTGGTACTCCACTTGTCACTGGTCTGAAGTCGGATTTGGAGTCTGCTACTTTCACAGTGTGGGTTCTGTCCATGAGTCAGTTGGCAACCCATTTTGTGACATAGAGATTTATACCTAGATTAGTAAGCTTATCTATAATTCCAGAGTGGGGGATGGTGTCGAAAGCCTTGGCGAGATCTAGATAAGCTGTGGGAACCACCTTACCCTCATCTCTGGCTTTGGTGACTGCTTCAAAGAAGTCAATCAGGTTTAGGAGACATAATCTGCCTTTTACAAATCCAAACTGGGTAGGGTCCAGAGTTTGGAGATTACCAATGTCTTTGTTTATAAGTTCCATGATGATACGTTCCATGGCCTTGCCTAATGGGGCAGCTGTTCCCGGGGTCTGTCATGGCTCCCCCTTTGTGGAGTGGGATAACCATCGCGGTGCGCCATTCAGTGGGCACAAAGCCTGAGGTGAGGCTATGATTGAATATGGTACTTAGGTAGGGTGCCAGTTCATTCTGTAGTTCATGTAGAACGCAGCCTGGGATATTGTCAGGTCCCATGGATGCTGTGTTCTTGGCTTTGGAGAGTGTGTTTTCTACCTGTGCAGCCTTGATTACAGGAACTTTGCATTCTTCCGGGATAGAGATGGGCCCTCTAGGGGGTGAGAGGGGGGTAAAGTTAGCACTGAACCTATCTGCCAGGATGTTGTCAATATCAGTTGGTTCTGTATATTTAGTGCCATTGTGCTGTAACTCAGAGCAGATCTGAGTGTTGCCATTGAGATTCTTGACATAGCTATAGAATGCTTTGTGGTTGTCTTTAGAGTCAGTTGCAATTTTGTTTTCGTAACTAGCTTTGGATGATTTTATGAGGGATCTCAGCTTCTTACAGAGGTTGACCAGGGAGTTCCTCCAGTCATGGGATTTTACTCTTTTTTGCAACAGTTTCTTTCTTCTGTTGTAGAGTTTGTTTATGGCAGAGGACCACCAGATTGGCTTCCTTTTTTGGAGGATAGCATCTTGGTTCTATTAGGGATAGCATGATGCATGCACTCATGTAAGTGCTTATAAAGTGCATTTGTGTAGGATTCAGCAGTCGTACCACTATTGTCTGTCTGCATGGGTGTCATGAAGTTTGCCACTTCTGTCTTAAGAAGTGTGAAGTTGGCTTTGGAGAAGTTTTTTATGGTGGTTTCCCTATTTGGGGGTGGGGGCAGGATGTGGATGTCTAGGGTGATTAGCTTGTGGTTGGATCTGACCAAAGAGGAATTGACTTCTGGTGTGGAACACTGGTTGCCTATGTTGGTAATGACCAGGTCTAGGATATTGCTGCCCCTGGTGGGGGTGTGAATAAGTTGATCCAAGGCATTGGAATTTATAAATTCCAGAAAACGTTGAGCAACAGAGTTGGTACATGAGTAGTTTTCCCAGTTAATGGTGGGGTAGTTGAAATCGCCCATTATTAGGGTGTTGGATTGTACCCTAATACTTTCCAGTGTATCAAGAAATGAGGAGTGGGAATCCTGGGGCATGGTGGGGGGTCTATAGCAAGCTACAATTTGAATTGCAGTCTTGCCCAGAGTTAGTTGCACTTGGATAATCTCGGATGCATTATGCTGTGCAACTAGCCTGGAGGTGTGGATATCCTTAATGAATATGGACACGCCTCCACCTTTAGTGCTTCATTCCAGGTTAGGTGGCCAAAAGGTCTGGTATGAATTATAGCCTGGTAATGCAGGGGTGCTCTCTGGGGCTTTGAACCAGGTCTCTGTCACTGCACAGATGTCAATGTTATCCATTTTAAGGAGTGCCTCAAGTGAGTGCATTTTGGGGTTTAGACTTCTAGCATTGAGTAGCATTACCCTCAGATTTTGCTTAATTGTACCTGTTATGGTGGTGAATTTGTCATTTGAACCTTGTTTAAAAAAGGCACTATAGGGGTGGCAAGAGCCTTAGCCAGTATCCGGAATCCCAAGGGTGACATGTACAGGCCATCTCTGTCAAAGCATCATGGTCTGTCGATCATGTCATCCCAGGCAGACAAATACTGGATCCCCTTAGAATGACACCAGAAGCTTAGCCAATTGTTGAAGTCATTCATTTTGTTCTTGTACTGTGGTATCATTCTGGGTGATGGCAGGATGCTACTCAGGGCTAGGGTCATACCTGCCTGGGCTACAAGATCGGAGAGCTCCTCCATGTCTCTTTTCATGTAGTCCAGGGAGGTACATCTCAGGTCATTCACACCAACATGGGCAATGACAGTGTCATATTTGTAGTTGTTGTGGAGTGACATGAGTGCGTGTGTTATGTGGATGATCCTGGCACCTGACAGGCAGCTGACAGTAACTTTCTTCTTGTTTAGCCTGGTGAGTGGAACATCAGTGTGCCTGACTATAGAGTCACCTATGACTAGAGTGTTGGGTACGTTGTTATGCCTTATGGGCTGTGGTGGAGTGGCACACTGAGTTTGTGGGCTATGTGTCATTTGGGTTGTGTTGGGGGGGTGGAGTTTGCTTGCGTTTCTTTTTTGGAGGTCCCTGATGCTTGGGCAGGTTTTTATTGAGAGCCTCCGCGAATGTAGGTGTGCGTTTTGTGTTTCTATGTGTGTGTTTTGGTGGTGTAGGTTTTGAGGGACTATGTGATGAATGTGGTGTGGTGCAAGTGTTTACCTTCTCCTCTTGACTGTCTAGTCCAGTCTTGGGTGAAGAGAACTTTGCTTCCAGTTTGGCTATATAAGTGCATCTCTCACAGGTTGTAGAGTTGGCTGGTAGGAGGAAAAGGTTGTCTGTGTACATGAGGCAATTGCTGCATTGCCCCAAGATGCCCAGATTCATAAGGTAGACAAGAGAAATCACCGGGAGCTGACCCTTAGACATGCCTGGATAGGTACTTATTTATTAAGTACTGAAAACTGCTTTCCTCTAGACAAGTGAGGAAAGTTGAGTGCTGTAGTAATTTGCAGCTTATTTAGTGCTTACAATGAGTTCTGAACAAGTGCTGAGTTAAAAAAAACAGATTTGAGTGCTGAAACTAGAAAACTGGCTAGTTCTAGGAAACAAAATTAAGCTAGAAGGCTTCCCTCCAACACAGAAAGGCTTGGGGGCTCAGAAGCCTACAAACAGTCTAGACCACTTACAGGAAAGGCAGGAAACAAGCTTAATTTTTTTTCCCAGATGCTCTCTTTGTACACAGTAGGAGTGCCTGAAATCAGAATATGATCTCACTGCACTCAGTTGAGTGAGCAAATGAGATGGGCCCAGAAGGAGTATCCAAACACATATTTACAAGAGGGGCAGGCAGTTTCAAAGCCACCAAGATTAACACCAAAACAAAAACAGGGAGGGTGGATGGGGAACTAACTGAAAAAACAGAGTCAAAACTTTCAGTTCAGTTAACATTCAGTGCAACACAAATAAATCAATTAAAAATGCTGTATTATTTGAAAAAAGTGCAGATAAAAGGTACTTAAATTCTCTTATACGTCCAGTTGAATACAGCTAGATCTTAGCCGGCCAAAGCTGAGGTTTTAAGCAGAAAATATTCCAAAATGCACCACTTAAATAGGCAGTGACAGGATATCAATGAATGAGACTACCCCCGCCTGCAATTACTAACAGGCAATAAAAATCTAGCAAGCACTACTGAAAAAACAGTCAAAACTTCCAGTTCAGTTAATATTCAATGCAATGCAAATAAATCAATTAAATGCTGTATTATTTGAAAAAAAGTGCAGATAAAAGGTACTTAAATTCTCATATACGTCCAGTTGAATACAGCTAGATCTTAGCTGGCCAAAGCTGAGGTTTTAAGCAAAAAATATTCCAAAATGCACCACTTAAATAGGCAGTGACAGGATATCAATTGCCATTTTAAGCAAATTCATCAATTAGTTGTCATTCTAAGCAAATTTCTAAAACATTTAAAATTTACTCAAAGCAGAAATTTGATCATTCACCATTTATTGATACACCCCCTTCTTTGTCTTATATTTTTACACTCTCTGCTGCCCCCTACTATCCCTGAGAGTTATAAAAGGCCTGTTATACAGCCTGCAAGTTTGTAAAAGTCTTAAATTCAACTGGAAAATACACTCTAACCACAAGTTATTAAAGTATAGAAAACTGTAACTTTTCAGTCAAAATTCATTAATATGCACCAAAACTGTATCTTTTGCCATATTGTGAATACATAGTTATTGTCAAAATACGTCAACAATATATAAATCTTCCCCAAATGCCAAAACAATGACAAAATCTGGTCTTTCTCATTATAAATTTTGAGCTGTTTTATTGTCTCTATTGAAAAGAAAAACAAAAAGTCTACAGATTCTCAGTTTTTACCTTTTCAGTGTGTAAACCGGCCCATTGGATAAAATGTCCTGTATAAGTGCAATACAATCCTGCCCTTTCTTCTGTTTTGACATTCCATTAATATAAATATTCCTCCACTTTTTCCTGTCATGTAAATATACTTGCCTCTTTCTTACTGCCTGAAACTCATTAAGAACATATACCTATTCATTTTAAATCTTGGTTTTCTTTTTGCAACAGCTCAGTAAAATTCACACTTAATTTGCAGTGTCCACAAATTTGGCCTCTTGCATATTAGTTTTTGCTTACTTTTTTAATTTCGCACACATTCTTCTATCAATTTAATCCATGACAGCTCATTATCTGTTCCTATTTGTTGCTCCTCCAATTGGTTGAGTGTAACTTGCACAACTATACTATGTTCACCATTGCCACTACTGCAGTAGCCCTTATGCCATATGGGTTGATTACCAAATCCTGTCCATCCTTGGAGGAAGTAGGATATGGATCCAAGTGTTTCTGGAGAATGTGCTAACAAACTTTGACCTGGACCTAGAAAATAAATCCAGTTTGTAATGTTTTATAAAAGTATGCACATAAGATCATGTGGCTACCTCTAGAATGCTGCTGGAGACCACCCCTTTTCAATATTCTATTGAAGAAGACAAAACTCTACTTGAATGTGCCTTTAAACTGCCTGGGATGGAGTTGTCATGGTGGGAATAAGAGAAAACAATAGATGACTATCTGGAAATATTTGTATAGATCCAGTGTGTCTCTTTTTCACCGTTTGATAAGAAATAAATAACTGATCAGCTTTCCTAAAAGGCAACGTTTTTGTAAAAATAGTACTTCAACTGCCTATGAAAATCCAGATTATGCATAATTTTTTCTCATTGTTTTTTAGGGTCTGGGTAAAAAAATGAGAGTGTGATGACATTTGTTATAGGTTTTCTCTTAAAGGGAACCTGTCTTTGCAGAAAATGAGGTAAGGCTTACTCACCATGAGAACTTACAACTCAGATTATTTTCTCGCAGTTGTCAGAACAATGATGAGTACAATTTTTTCAAGATAAGAACCTTATATCTGCTTTATAGGTAGGTTCACAGGGTGATATAGGCAATTTCTTCAGCA
>NC_056744.1:665648369-665688369 GCF_019279795.1 Protopterus annectens
ATTACACAATCATTTTCCCATTTTGGTTAGACTTTAAATATCTTTGTAAAGCTCTATGGAATGATAACTGCATAATTTCTGACTCTCGTATCCTTTTCAATATTCCTATTCCTGAAGTCATTCCTAAAATCCAAACATTTTTACGATGGTCTATCCTCTCTATAGCGTGGAAAATATTACTAAAAATTGGAAATCCCAGTCTACTCCTGTCTTTAACATTGAGTTTGTTCATCTTGTGAAATACATTTGTAAGAATGAGATTGCTACTGTAAAAGCAAGGACTAACAACACAACTCATCATTTAGTTGCTTGGACAAAATTGTCAAATCTGTTAGAGAAATATTAAGTGTTCTCCTATGTATATTGCTTTTTTAGTTGTTATGGACATTGTATATAATTTATTTCGTTTTTCTTGTTACTATACTGTTAAGTTATTGTGTTATAAAATGAATAAAAACATTCTGGAAAAAAATCAGAATTCATCAGGTGTCTGTTGACATGATTGATGGAACATCAGCCAACCCCTTATTGGGGAAGAAGGAGAAGCTCCCGGCATATGATTTCAGAGACACATAGACACCTACTCATATATATGAGTGTATCAATAAAACTCTGAATGCTCATAAGAGCAAACACAGGCAAAGCAATTTTTTTTTAATTGAAATGTAAAATGACTGAACATCAAAAACACACAAACTTTTTTTTTTTTGCTGGAGAAGGTAAGCCCCCAACCCCCTGCTAATTATGTATACTAACTCTGAGATTGCATAATAGCAGGGTATGCAGAAGTTCCCTTAACTCACTGCAGTGTGGTGCCAATAGCAACTCCATTTAACAGAACATTCTCTCACATGAGAATTCACTTTTTTACATCAAACATATATGGATCATAGCCAACTGCTCTTTTAAATCATGACTTCCAAGTTATTTTTTGTAAATATGTGTGTACTTGTATAATTTGTATATAACTTTTGTTTTTTTGTACATATGCGTGTGTTTATCTAATTTGTACATAACATTTGGTTTACTATAGTATAAATTAACAAATAACTTATGTCTATATGTTCATATCTGTTATGTGCATGTGTATTTGTGTTACTTTGTGTATACGTGGCAGTGTACCTTCCTGCTCATGCTTGCCAGTTCATGACTGTAGTTTGAGTGTGGCCTCTGTGTGTCAGAGCAGTGGATTATCTGGCTTTATAACTTTAGATTAAATCACATGCTGCGGTGGTATGGCGGTAGCGTTGTTACCTCACAGCAAGAGGTTCTCCCGTTTGATTCTCGGCTGGGCTTGGGAGAGTTTTCTGTGTGGAGTCTGCATGTCCTCCTCGCGGTTGGGTAGCATTCGAAAGCCATGCATGCGTAAATGGGCATGCCTTTGTTGAAGGTTGGGCAGCGAGCTGACACCTCGGCATTTTGTAAAAATCTACTGCCAATCATTAGCAGACCGGAGTTCCGCTGTGGCGACCCCTTACCAGGAAAAGCCGAAAGACAAACAGCATAACGTTAGATTCAATCATATTACTTCAGTTTAAAGTTGACTTACAGAGAACATCAAAAGTCATGTCTGTTACTCACTGAAATACTAAAAAAAAAAGAGAACTGAAATGACAGGAAGAATATATAAAAAATACTGTGCAACATGAGCACCGCTAAGGATCAAATAAATAGCTGCAGCAGGAGAAGGACAGCTGCTTGCTAACATAGTGCTGCTCAGCACTGCTTAGAGCAGGCAGAGTTGAAGATGGCCAATGAAATTCTCTCTTTTTAAAAGGACTTAAGTGCACTCCTATCCTCTTCAATATAATGATTGCAATTTATTTCAGTTATGTTATATATGTTTATTTGTATGCATGCACTTATTTACGCTTTGTGACATAATTAATGATTTATATAATGAAAGTGCAAGCAAAAATTAGTATGGTTAGTGCCAAACCTTGGGTTGTATATGTGTAAGGCAAAGGGCTTTCTGCTTGACTGTCCACATGGCACTACCCATCCATCAACAAACCTTTTTCCCTTATGGGGTCAGGGTGTCACTTCAACAGTGAAAATCATTTAGAGTCAAGGTTTATACTGCTGTGGTAGTTCTTCTACACCACACTTACACCTATGGTCAGTTTAGAGTGTCCAGTCCAACTGCTGCTTCAGAACACCTGGAAGAAACCCACATGAGCATAGGGCAGACATGCAGACTCCCCACAGAAGGTACCCTGGCCGAGAATCAAACCAGGGAACCACTTGCTGTGAGATGCTGTGCCACTGTGCCATGGGCCACTGCTGCCCACTATATTTGCAGTTTATTTCACATTGATTTTCATTTTTCCAGTATTTCAGAGAGTTGCTGATATCGACTTTCAGTGCTCACTGTTCACTCAACTTTAGATAGAAGTAATATGCTTCAGTCTAAAGTTAGAAAACCAGGTTGTGTGTAGCTGGATGCCTCTATAGCACAAGAAGCTTTGGTAGAGTGCTGTTGTATACAATGCAGCTCTGTCTGATTTGTATGTATACTAAACATCATCTGTCATCTTAGATGTAATGTACTGTACTATGCTACTTATGCAGACATGCTGTCCTGTTTTTGTTAAAATATACCTAAGAGTATCAGTGTTTTTATTTGCAAATTAGTCCTACATAGCAAAGTACTATGCAAATGGACATAAGCAATAAACTAGATGCAAAGATGGCACCATTTCTTTACACATCAGTCAGTAGCATTTTATGGCTAGTCCCTATTTTATTTAAAATCAAGCTTTTTGCTACTGCACTTTACTTTCTGCCTAGCTCAAAACATTTTAGGCAAAACATTTACAGCATTAAAAAAGTTAGTCCATGGAAACAAGTACTGGTTGCATTTCTCCAAAAGACATTAGTATTTTAAAGACTGTATTGTTTCTGTTAGTATTATAACCAGATCTTATTACCTTTTTTGCTAGTATGACCTTGGCCTCAACAGGCATATTTTTATTTATATGTATAAAACAAATAAATCACATTTAGTCTATCTGTTCTGCAAAGAATAAATCATATGTCCGCAGTCTATAAGTATTTTTTTTTCCATGTTGAGACATCTGCTTGTTAAATATTCTGCTACTCTTTTAATATTTCTTTTAAAAAAGGTTAATTTTCAGATGTAACCTGAGCTAGAGAATTACTATTTCTTAAAACGTGTTATACAATGCTGTTATTATACTGTGGCGAACAAAGCTGTGTTTACATCAGAGGTACCCACGGATAAAGGCACATGAACTGTGTCACAGAATAATCGGTGTAGACAGTTACAGAAACAAGAAGCTGGGTGATGCATACCAGAATCATACCCCTTATTTTTGCTTCATTATTCAATATAGATTAATTAGTACTCTAAAGCACACATGCAGAATAATCAGAATGCCCATGACAAATCCAGCATTACTCATATAAAAAAGCCTAGCATTGAGTGATAAAATCATTTAGGCCATAAAACTACAGACTATAATCAAGATGATTCAATAAACAATGTGCAGGCTTCACGCAAAGCCTACAAGGAGTTTATGTGCTTGTGCAGAGAGCGGTGAGCAGCAGCAGCTGTGATTACATGTTCATGCCGCACACCGCATTTACATGTAAATAAGCATGGTTTCATGGCTGATGACAGTGTTGCCAGCCAGGAAACCATGCAAAGCAACACAGATAGCAAACATGTTTATCTTAGAGCAAACTAGCTTAACGGGATTGTGCAGAATGCCACAGTGATTACCAGGGTTTATCATATAATAAATATATGGTCCAAACACAGTACAGGATAGTGTAGACAGTGCTGAGTATTGTGGAAACTCATTCCAGGCATTCTGTGCAAATGATCTGTAAGGGTACATGGACTGTCATGTAAAATAAACAGTGAGAAGAAGCATGTGCATTGAATAGAGACACAGAGATGAATTGTAGGAATGAACACAGGTAAAGAGGACAGGTGAAACATCATTATGTACAGCAGATGTGGGCATGTAAATGGAAGACAGTTGCAGCAGGAAAACTAATCACATAACATGGCACAGTATGGATTGTGCAGTGAAACTGTATATTATGTGACTCTCAGGCAAGGTGACATAACAATGGGGAAGATGTCTTTGTGATATAACCACCCTGAGATGAACAATGAAGAGGACATCTATCATGGATGTTATATACAGATGGGGATGTGTGCATATTGTGAAGCTGTGCAAACTGATTTGTCTAATATGACTGTAATGGCAGCAGAAGTCTCTATCAAGTGGGACCAAACCTCTCAACTGTCTAGATTTTTGCAGAATGTCCACATTTATGGCTCCTATTTTTAATCTGTTCTCCATAAAATGTGTGGTTTTCTCACAAATCACTGGGATGATGGGAAGATTGAAGTCACTAAATAATGACATACATTTGTGTTTCAGACTTCAAAAACTTCAGAAAATTTAAGCTGAAACAAACTTTGTTACTCTAGCAACTTTCTAAGCTTATAACAGTAATTTTTGAAATCTGTCCCTATTTTTAGGCCTTTGTCCCCCATTTTGTTGGGATTGGTCCAGATATTTTGCACTAAGAGGTTGAGAAGTATGAGTGGGACACAGTTACAGGCTCATGGACAACAGTAAAAGAAGCATTCACAATCATGGACAATATCAGAATAATAACACCAGTAATCCCATGTCTGTGACATAACATATGCGATTCTGCGTGATCAGACATGCTTCTGCACAAACACACTTGTACAACTATTGTGACATGTCAGCAATCTATAAGGCTATTCAAGAGCACTGTTCTGACATTGTAACATATGCTGGAGGTATTAGGAGAGACACTGCTATACCTGTATGTGGCATTATGATCAATACAGGCTAATTGACTGGTGTGTATGCCATATATATGGGACTACTACCATAGATGAAATTACACTATTTCAAAATACGATAGTAGTGTCCCACTTACGCAAAAGTGCATTTCAACAAAAGTGCACTTTCGTGAAAGTCACTAAGTCGAACGGGACATTTTCTGTACTGTGGTATGATGGTGATGGATCTTAGGGTTAGGGCTTGGGTTAAGGATAGTGGACAGCCCTACTAGCTATTCACTATGAATTACCCAAGCACTAACCCTTCGTTTGTTCTAGTGACTTTCGCGAAAGTGCACTTTCGCTGAAGTGCAATTTCACGTTAGTGGGACACTACTATCGTATTTTGAAATAGGGTAATTTTGATCTATGGTAGTAGACACACACACACATATATATATATATATATATATATATATATATATATATATATAGGGTCTATTTAGATCGATGAAAAGTCAAAATGTCGAATGCTCACATGTGTGTATATGCAGGAACTCAATGTTTATTTTTTGGATTGCAGTACAGTGAGGATAGGAATATTTGCCCTTTCCTCACTGTAGTGTGATCTCGGAGTTGGAATATATATTTAGCGAGAGGTGTGGGGGGTGCAGCCACCCACAATAGCGATTTTGTATCTCTGCATTTATGCTCATGTGAGCGTTCGATATTTTGATTTTTCGTCTATATAATATAGACCCTATACATATATATATATATATATATATATATATATATATATATATATATATATATATAAATATATATATATATATATATATATATATATATATATATATATGGATCTAGGACTATTGAACGAAAGTTCAATAGTCCGAATCCACAATCACCGAACACACTTTAACAAAAGCACTTTCACCGAAAAAGTGCTTTTGTTAAAGTGCATTAAAAAAAAAATCTACTTTTATGCAAGGAAGGAAGCCCCCCTGCACTCCCCATACCCTCCTACTTTAATATTCTCACACTGAGATTGCACTACAGTGTGGAAAAGGGAATATTCCCTTATCTGCACCATTCATTCCCCCATGACTCCCTCTAGCTGCAGGAAAACTTCAGCGAAAGTTTTTTACCGAAAAAGCACTTTCCCAAAATTATGTCTGGCTGTTTGTGCTTCGGTTAAAAGTACCCTCGGAGATCAGTACTGATCCCATATATATATATATATATATATATATATATATATATATATATATAAACATATATATATATATATATATATATATATATATATATATATATATATATATATATATATATATATATATATATATTGCACAATCCACACTGCCCCAATGTAACCCATGCCATCAATGTTGTCAAATGGCTATGTGTGTATTGTGTGCATCACTGGAACAGGTATCACACATTCATCTGGTATAACACCTTGCTGGGGGTCCCACACCATCAGACAGCAATGTTTATGCAACATAAAGAATACTTAGGCATGTCCAATAAGATGTGTGACAGCTTACTGTGGCAAAGGTGTCAGTTGCGTCACTGGAAGACGTGTCTTTGGTGTGTGTAGATACTGTCTGCATTATACACAATCTGTAGTCCTCCAGACAGCAGTTTGGACACAGGATGTATATATCATTCTTGGCATCTGTGATTAAATAATGAACAGGACTTAGCAGACAGACCTGATGTATGGACCTCATGACTGGAACCAAGACATAGGTCATTTCAGACATTTCAACATATTTAGATGCCATGTATATGATCCAGTCATCTACCCACTTGGTGATATAGGTGTTTATGGCCAAATCTGACAATGTTGAGTGAATACTTTAGTGTGGATTTGTCTGAAATGCCTTGGCCTGGTCAAGTTCCACATGATTTATTTATTTTTATTTATTTATTTGAGATTTGTTAACCAGATTAGTCTCACCAGGCAGCAGCCCTTTTTCAGCAGTAGCCCAAGGAGAAAAGCTCCAAATAGTACAAGTAACAAAAAGTAACCATGTGGCAGAGTTTATAACTAAACTAAACTTGTAAAGTTAAAATATGTCTAAGAGTAAGATGAAACAACATGCTAGAAATGGTTAATAGATCAAACATAATAGAGTACAGAGTTACATACAATAAGAAGAATTCAAAGATGCTGACAAGTTTGTAAAACAGAAAGAACAAATAAATTATAAATGTAGAATATATACAGAAGATAATACCAAGGCAAAAGCCAGTTTCCAAGACTACAGCTCTGGAAGCATAAGAACTACTATTAGTAAACTAAACTTTTTAGAAACAGAGGCAGAGAGGGGGGGAAATGGTTGCTGCAGTAATATTAGAGGATGGGAGGTGGATTAAGTTGGGTCATTGCAAAAGTATGCCAGTAATATACAGAGAATATCCTTTAGTGTTGTTTTGAAATAGGGTTAGAGATCATTATAACACTTAGTGGTAGTTTATTCCAAGCATTTGCCACTGAATAGCTGTGGAGGAGTTTACCAATATTTTTAGTGGGCACATAAACTTGCAGAAGATGCTGTTCAGAGCTACAAAGAGCCCAGTTTGGAGTATAGGGCTGGATGATGGTAGAGAGAGAGGGGCTGGAGAAGGGTTCATATAAGATAGAATGAACCATGAGAAGCTGTTGTAGTAGGATTTGATGATGAAATTCCAGCCACTCCAGTTTTTTCAAGTCTAGGCAGTGGTGAGAGCAGTAGGGTTGGTTAGTGGCAAATCTTGCAGTTTTATTATAGGTGAGTTTCAATTTAGACAGAAGATTGGATTGGAGGTTAGTAAGAATAGGGTCTGGATAGAGTAGGGTGGGAAGTTGGAAAGCTTGTACAAAATAGAGCCTAGAAGCATTTGTGAGGATTATTTTTATAACTGTGTAACTGGCCTAACATTTGATGCTTCTTTTTAATGAACTGTTGAATATGGGGATCAAACTTTAGTTAGTCATCAATAATAACTCCTAGAAGTTTAGTGTGAGGTTCAACAGTTATGACAGTGTTGTTAAAGAGACAGTAAAGGTAGCTTTATTTTGTTGGAGAGATTTATGGAGGAATAAGAGAAGTTTAGTTTTCTTAGAGTTAAGTAGCAATTGACTGGAAGTTAGCCATTTTTTGACTGAGTGCACAGACTATTGGGTGAGAGTGTGAAGTCGGTGATATTGGAGGACGTGATGATTGTGGAATCATCAGCATATTGTATAACAGAAGAGAGTGGACAAGAAGAGTAGAAGTCATTAGTATCCCTGTTTGTACTGTCAAGAAGGGAGAAAGGTTAGATTGCCATTTAACTACCTGGAATCTATTGGAGAGGTAGCTGGAGAACCAAGAAAGTGCAGAGTTGGAGAGATTAAGGGTAGCTAGTTTGGATAGAAGTACTTTGGGGAAAACAGTGTTGAAGGGTTTGGATAGGTCCAGAAACCAACAGGACATTAACTTATTGTTGTCATGAGATTTAGTGATATAATTTGTGAAGGATATCAGAGCAGTAGCTGTACTGTGATTTGGGCAAAAAACATACTGTGTAGGGGTAAGGAGAGTTTCTAGCAGGAGGTGATCAAGGAGCTGTTTATGAATGCACTTTTTAAGAATTTTTGACAGGGAAGATAGAATGGCAATTGGCCCAAAATTTGAGGGGTCAGTTGAGTTCCCACCTTAATGTAGGGGGTATGACATAGGATTCCTTCCAGATTTCAAGTACATTTTCTTTGATTGACCTGTTGATTAATATGAAGATGGGGTAGGTGAGAGAATTGGCATCAAGTTTTAAAAATTGAGGAGGTAGGTTATAGTGATTGATAGAGGGTGGAGGTAAAGATGATTAGAGTATAGAATAGCAACACCTCAACCTTTTTTTTAAGTCTATCTTACTGGAAGATGCTATAGCCTAGGGGAAGAAATTCTGAGTCAGATATGTGAGGCTTAATGCAGGTTTCAGAGAGAGTGAGAATGTCAGGGGTGTGTAGGGAGATCCAGGCATGAAATGAGATTTTATTCATGATACTTTAAATGTTCATTGATAGAATAGATAGGTTCTTGGTGGATGTGGAGGGGAGGATCTGTGAGGTAGTACTGGAGATAGAGTTAAGGGGGAGGAAAACAGGGAGAGATGAGTTGTAGTTAGATACAGGGTTGGGATTATGTCACTTGATAGGTTTAAAATTATTTATTTATTTATTTATTTATTTATTTATATTTGTTGACCGGGAGTGTCTGACTGGATGTAGGTCCATTTTCAGCAGAGGCCCGGGGAGAAAAGCTCCACAGTTAAAATAAACAGACAGTAGTTACATTGGATTACATAGTGATTAACAATTTACATAGCAATTACTTACAACATATTTACAGATGAAGAACATAGTACATCAGCAGACAACTAGAATCTTTATCTGTGAAGTACATAATAGACATTAACAAATATTACAAATAGAAGTTCCTGCTGTATAATAAGTAGTAGGCTTATGAGCATCTGAGCTTGCTATAATCAAGGTAGTTAGTGGAGTGGAAAGAAAGGTAGTGGTTGGATGGGGTGGATGATATTAGAGTGGGAGTTGCAAGGGCATAGCCAGCATGTTTTTAGGTGTGCTTTTAGTAAAGTTTTGAAGTGGGTGCATGATGGTACGGAGGTAATTGTGGGTGGGAGTGAGTTCCATAATTTGGCTATGGCACAAGAGAATAGTGCTTCACCAGCAGAGTTATTGGCTTTAGTGATCTGCAAGTGATTTTTGTTGCTGGATCCTAGTGGTCTGGTGGTGCAATAGGGTTGGATTAGATTCTGGAGGGATGGGACATTTAGTGGATGGTTTGCTAGTTTGTGGGCGAGTGAGAGTTGATACCATTGAAGGAGGTGAGGGAGTTCAAGCCAGCCCAGTTCAGCAAGTGAAAGACAGTGGTGACTACAGTAGGATGCCCCTGTGAATGAGTAATTTGAGAAAATTATAGGGGTTGCATTGGAGGTAGTTTTTTGTTTAGTTTTAAGAGGGAATGTGAGTAGTTGGAATATCTTAATTTTATACAAGGTAGTGTCAGTATCAAGAAAAAGGGATGGGGTTATAGGGAATGTGTAGGTGGCAGAGTGATTGGTTTGGGGGTAGGGTATAGTAGGCATTGGGATTTTGTGAGTGACAGTGCATTGTTAAGAGGTAGAAAAGGAAGTAAGGATGAGAATGGGAGTGGTAAGGAGAATAAGTAGAAAGCTGTTAGAATATTTTAGTTTTGGGAGAAACATTGTGGCAGCATATGTGGAAAAAGTAGGTTTGTATAAATATCACCAGAAAATCAAGTGGTGTGAGAGGGGGACTATGTAAAAGTCTTTATTATGCTAGGTTGCTTAATTGCTGATTGCAGGGGTTGGGAGGAAGTTGGGTAGGGGAAGGGGGTGTGGCCATTGGGGATAGAGTATAAGTGTATAGTATGCGGGGGTGGGTGGGAATGGGTTAAGGGTAGGGGAGCAGAGTGAGCCTGAGAGGGTTGTCCCAGGTCTCGACTAAATAGAAACTGAAAAAGTAATCAGTGAAACCATAAGTATTTGTACAGGGAATGCAACAGGTTTAGAATGTCAAGGAGAAAATCAATATAGCTATAGTTGAATGGCAGAGAAGACAAGTTATGGAGAACAAGAATAGACTAAAGAAGCAGTAAATTAAAGGGGGAGAATCAAGTGAAAGAAAAATAGAAGAGTCTAAATTAGTGAATAGTTAAATGGAGGGGAAATCCAATAATAAAAATTAATATAGTCTGTACAACAATAATTAATTAGGAGGGGGAATCAAGTAAATAAAAAGGAGTGAGGGATAGTTTGTTACTAAGGTGGAGAAACTGGTAGACTATGGGTGAAAAAAGGGGACAACAGCTAAAAATAGTAGGAGGGGTGGCATATTAATCAAAGAGGAGACCAGAAAGAAAGAGGAAGGTAAGAAAACAGCTAGGTAGTACAGGTTTGTTGATGTGCTTATACTCACATTTAATTACATTGAAGGTCTTGTCTTTTGGCTTTTCCTGGTTAGGGGTCGCCACAGCGGAACTCCTGTCCGCCAATGATTGGCAGTAGATTTTGATGAACGCCGAGGTGCCAGCTCGACGTTCAACCTTCAAGAAAGATACGCCCTTTTGCGCATGTCTTTCAAATGCCCACCCAACTATGGGGAGGACATGCAGACTCCACACAGAGGCACTCCCCACACTCCAGCCGAGAATCGAACAGGAGAACCTCTTGCTGTGAGGCAACAACGCTACCGCTGTACCACCGTGGATGTTAATTACAACGAAGGTGTGGTGATATAAGCAAATACAAAGTAAATCATACATTAATCTGTGGTAGAAAATGCTGGAGGCAGTAACGGGCTAGATAGAGGAGGTGATGTTCAAACTGCTTAGTGGAATGTTCCACAGAGTTGGTTAAAACAGCAGTATCAGCCTTAACATAAGCACCCCAACACCAAAAATACAAGTTAAACAAAAATGAATTTGGTTGAATGTCACACCACCAGGTCCCAAACAATGTAGGATGATAACAGAAAGGCAGCAGAGATAGCAGAGAGGATTATAGTGCTGTCATCATGCATGCACTCAATGACCTCTTTGATAACATCTAACAGATGTAACAGACATGGATATAGCATTAACAACTTACACATGTCTGTTACATACTGCTGATCTATTACTAGCGTCCATTTAGAAAAGGTCCGTGATGACATGTTGGTCTACCGCACAGATGAGAAGAGTTAGGCTCTGTCTATACATGCAACAGTGTAAAATTAAAATATGTACAGAATACTTGCTGAAGTTGTGCTGTCATCTCCACAAAGAGGGGTGACAACAATGCAATTATGTTGTATAGCCAAATGAACCAAATCAAGTGTGTTAAGAAGACACGTGCACAAAATGGAGACCTGTGTATGGGATGATTTGTTTTTTTGTTATTTTTTGTAGGACAGGTATACTATTTCTTTTACTTCAATAACAGAGGAATGCTGTGTAAGGGATGTTGGTATTTCTGGGTCAGGTAAGAAGGCTAGGTGAGGAAGCAAATGCAAGCAAACAGGACAAATGAAACAAGACACAGTGACAGTGAAGGACACAAAAGGTTGGAGGAAACCATTATTGGGGTGAGGAAGGGTAGAACGCAAGCCCATGCCTGTAAAACATAGGGACAGTGAGAATCTAGTCCTCACCAACAGGATTGTCATCACTGTCCCCTTACTCCACTGGCTGCTACAGTGCTTGATGTCTTCATCTCTTGTGGACCATGAGGGAGAACAGCCTCTCCATCTCGTGGAAGAGTAGACCAATGGTGCTCTGCATGACTCTATGCATCAGCCCTGGCATCTCCTGGCAAGAGATGAAATCCCCACCCCTGCCAGAACTCCTGTGGGGTACCACAGCATCAGCTGCTGGGGTAGTGCTACCTGAGAGCACAGGTCATGCAGGGGCAGCAGTGGCAGTATTGCCAGGTTGGGTCCCAGAAGTGCGGGCATCTGTGCTGAAGCCAGTGGAGTGGGGGCAGGCTAACCCACTGGTGTTAGCCTACCTTGCTGTGCTATGAAGCATTTAGTGATTTGTTACAGATGGATGACATGGAGATATTTTGATGACTCATAATAGAAAATATTTATTTATTATTCATTGATTTATTTATTTGACATTTGTTTACTGGGAAAGTTCATCTAGGTCAAGAGGACCCAGTTTCATGGGAGGTCTGGGAAAAAAAGCTCCACCTTACAGCCACAGTTATGTACATAGGAAAATACTACATCTTTGTCTATAGAAAACT
Organism: Protopterus annectens; assembly: GCF_019279795.1. Taxonomy (NCBI): domain Eukaryota; kingdom Metazoa; phylum Chordata; order Ceratodontiformes; family Protopteridae; genus Protopterus; species Protopterus annectens. Next base: position 665,660,974 of record NC_056744.1, read on the forward strand.
ACATTTTAACTTTATACAGTTTATGGAGAAACATGCATCCAAGCATTTAAACTCTGCATACAGGGTTACACATTCTATCATCCATGTACAAACCTATAATAAATTATTTTCTTCATTAAACATAGAAAAGAGTATATTACATTCTTACATTTGGTAAAATAAGTTATATATAAATAAAAACAAAGAGATAAGGGTTGGGATGAGAAAAAAAGAGATCAAATTAGTACCATCATATGTGACATACAATGCATTATCACAATACAACAACTATTTTATCTGATGTTTTACATTTAAGTATACTTCTTAACAACTACAAACTATAATTATGGATTGCTCAAAGTAATCCTTGCAATGTGCATATATTGTACTTATGCTAAGTCCAATTATACAGATTACATTTAACAGCAGGTTACTTATGTCACATATATAGATTTTAATTTATGTAATATTATTAAAGAATTACAGTATTGTATGATTATGACTAGTGGTATTTGAACCCACAACCTCTGACTACAGTGACAAGATAGTCCTAAAGTTGATCTGTGCTACAGACATATGCATGCATACTTGCTTTCGCATTGGATATGCATGCTTACCTTGCTACTACTGTATAGAAAACAAAAATGTTTTTCTTTAACTTTTAAAGCTACAATAATACCTCTCTTGTATTGCATACATACCATTTGCTTCTCTTAGTCTCTCCAGGCCATCAGCATGAGCTTGTCTATTTGACACTATTTCAGGATGAGTCATGAAAAGAAAAGAATAGAACAGCAGAGCATTATGCATACCAGTCTTGCCTATATTTGATGTTCTATGTATTATAAATTCTCTTTATTAGCATACTTACACAAATGTGGGCTGTTGCTAGTTTGAATCTCATCCAACCACTGGTTGAATGTATCCCTTTTGCACCTTTTTAGGTAATTAGAGTGGTGAGTACACTGTTCTCCACTGCATGGGATGCCAGTCACAGTAGATACAGCCTTGGCCAGACTATTCCAAGCCTAAGACTTGTACTGGGAGCCAGAATAGTTCCCCGGCAGAAGCCTTTGTCTGTGCTACTTTACTAGAAGTCCAGTACATATTCTGGACTCCTGTACACTCCACCTCTGCACCCTAAATTGGGCACCTTCCCCTCTAAAACCAGACATGTCTAATCCCAAAGCAGTGCAGTAGCAAATAATGATTGTCCACCAATTCCTGTTATCACATTTACTGGTAGTGAACAAACCTGAGCAATAACATCAACCACATTTGTGCTATGTTAAGCAGAGAACAACAGTGCCAAACAGAGACAAAAGCAATTTTTTAAATTGGAAAAGTAATCTGACACTTAGCATTAGTTTGAGGGGTGTCTGCTGCTGTAACTCTTAGGTGATTTAACTCTGCAGACATGCACTGGGGGCATAAATTTCATGACATGACACGTCTGTTTGGCTTTATACACTGCTAAAACTGATTTTTAGACTGTGAGATTCAAACCTATGCATAAAGGAAAAAACATTTTCTTCAGCAGTAGTGATTTTCCATCTTTGTCACAGAAGAAGTGTGTTTCTCAGGCATAGCAATGAATAATTTATAAATAGAGGACAGACAGAAATGTTAACCATGTGTGTGTGTGTGTGTGTGTAACCTGACAAGGTTCTTGTATATATATATATATATATATATATATATATATATGCATTTGCGTATGTTTCGTATTTAAGTGTGAAGGCCATCCAAGTCCAGAGAGAAGAAGAATTATACTTACAGCAACATAGCAGAAAGTATACCCTCAGTCATAGATCTGAACCTTGAAAACACATTAAGGATGTATTATCCCTCATACATATAATTCATATCAGCTCCACTTTTTATAATTATATATAAAGTGTTATAAGTTATGTTTAATATAATGTAAAGTGGAACAACAGTAACAAATGAGTAGAATTGTCTGTATTGGAACCCAGAATTGTGTATTGGCAGTCCTACTCTACAACTGTTGCCACAGGAATATTGAAATAACAATTAGATATTTTCCTGTTCAGTACTAAAAACTGAACTATAACCAAAAAGAACAAAATAGGTCAGGTACCTTAAATGACCAAGAAACCAAAAACAGTAAACAAAAGGTACCAGTTGGAGGTGTCTGAATAAACCATGAAGTAAACATGTAACAGCCACAATAGGTTTAATGCATAAACGCCAAAAACTCCAAAGCGTTTTCATCCACTAGACGTCATCAGATGTAACAACAAACCATTAACTGAAGCTTTTATATCCTCCCCTTCACATTTACCTTGAGTTAATTGAATAATTTATTTAAATAACTATCTAATTAATACCACTAAACGTCTACCTTTAAAAAACATTAAAAATATTAATTAAAAAACATTACAAAGTGCTTGTGCATAAATAAACACATATACAAACACTACATGTTAAAAAGTAATTGAATAAGAAACTTCATGTTAATAAAATCAAACTCCATATAATAGGTGACCAGTTAAAACTATACTTTTACTGGTATAGCATGTGGATGCATACATAAAAAATAGAAATGTGAAATATTCCTATAAAAACGATAAGTTAGGAGTAACTTTTGTTTGCAGAAACAATAATATTTGTATTACCTTACAGAAAAATTAACAAATAAACCACATAAACATATTTACAATTTTGCAGCCCTCATTCACCGTATAGGGATTTGTACTACATTGCAAAAAAATGAAAAAATAACATGAACACATTTACAATTTTGCACCCCTCATTCTCAATATAGAGGCAATAGAAATGTGTTCATTAAGCCCAGGGAATCTATTAGCTTCCAAGAATAATTGCCAATATACTTCTCTTACTTCTATCCTATTCTCCCATGGGCCTACCCTAGTATCCTGATGCAGCATTTCAATTACAAAAAAGCCCCGCTTAGCATTGGGAATTAGCAAGATGTGTTTGTATTATGGCATTAAATGTTCATAAATTCTCCTTTTTAGTTTTCGTGTAGTTTTGCCAATATAGAACGCACTACATTCCTTACAAAAACCTAAGTAAACCAGCCCTTCACTGTTACAATTAGAAAAACTGCTACTTTTAACCAAATAGTCCCTGTCCTTAATATATACTGAATCCTGTCTAAGAATAAATGAACATGGGGCACAAGATCCCCACCTGTATGTCCCTGGTTTTCTTTCTTTCTGCCCCTTGTAATTACTCTCCAACAACTCCTTGAGGTTCTTACCTTTTTTATAGGTAAATTTTAGTGGATTTTTAAACAAGGTCTCTAGTTCTGAATAACTACTAAACCTACCCCAATGTTGTGAAATAATGTTTATAATCTTGTGAGTATTCTGGTTGTAAAACATCACATTATTGCTCGTAAAGGTCTCTCCATTATTCGAGACCAACCCTGTACCACCCCCTTTACCATCCTCTTGGCCAATTGTTGGTATGGCCTGCCCTCACTGTCTCTCCATTCCATCTGCTCCTAAAATGGGGGTGAATCTGGAACTTCTTCCATTTTTCACTTCCGCCATAACTTCTTCTATTACAGCAATAGGATATTTTCTAGCCAGAAACATATCCTTAACCTTCTCGCTTTCCTGTTCATACTTATCAACCTTGGACGTCATCCTGCAACTACAAATAAATTGACCCTTAATAATATTCCTTTTTTGTTTAAAGGGGTGTGAGCTGGTAAAATACAGGTATGAGTTTGAAAAAGTGTCCTTCCTGTATATCCCTGAGATAAATTCCTGTTCTATAGGATCCTTCTTAATAGTGATGTCCAAAAAATGCATCTCATCATAAAAGATGTGATGAGTAAATCTCAAAAATATTGTGGTCTAATTCAAATATACTGGATAAATTTCATTAGTTTGGCCTCACCCCCCTCCAGAAAATACAAATATCGTACTGTGCATATTCTGACTGAAGGACGAACTTATGTTCTCATGTCATCAGAACTATATTAGCATAGGTGAGGGCACAACATGCCCCCATTGCCACTCCTTGTCTCTGCTTAACAAATTCGCCTTCAAAGAATAAAAAATTCTGCTCCAAAACCAGGTCCATTAATTCAGTATACAACAGGAAGGTGTTGTGGTCTAAATTTCCATATTGGTTAATAGCTTCCTGAAACCATTCAGAGCTTAAACCATGAGGAATTACATTAAATAAATCTTGTATGTCCAAGGTAACAAAAATAATAGAATCAGAATACATATTTTTGACTATACTCTTTAAGAAATCCCAGGAGTCCTTGAGTATACCACTGGAATTTACCCAGATATGTTTTAACCTTGAGTCTAAAAACTTTGCTAGGGGATATGTTTTTGATCCATTTGCAGCCACTATGGGTCTCAAGGGGGATCCTCTATATTCTTATGTACTTTACGGATCCCAAATAAGGCAGGTATCCTAGGTTTTTCTACACTAAGATATTTATAGATTTCCTAATTGATTAATTCTTCCTCCAATAGATCTTTTAGTGCAAAGTCTATTTTCCGATAAGCCACATTTATTTTGTTCCTTGACACTCTGATGTATCTTGTAGTGTCATTCAACATATTCATCATCTTACTGGAGTATAAAATACTATGCATAAATACCACCCCACCCCCCCTTGTCCATAAATACCACCCCACCCCCCTTGGGGTGAACTATCACAGCAATAAAATATATTGCACTGCTTGTATTATAGCCCAGGACCATCAGTATTACAGCCCTACACTTACATCTGCTGCCACATGAATAGAAATATAACAGTTGCATAATTGCCTATTAATTTTTAACTTCTTTGTGTTAATTGTTATGCAGTGCTACTTACAGTATTTGCATAGTTCCCAACAGAATTAATAGAATGCATCCATTTTGAAATTGCTGACTGCTTTCTGTCTGTAGGTGTTCAATGATTTCAGGTGTTGGGGAAGGTTGATAACTACCACACAACGTCACTTAGCAGTGTTGGAGCGATAGAAAGCCAAAACTGCAGCAATATATCTTTTTTTGACCTTTACACTGTCTACACCCTGTCTGCAGATGTTCTGTCTGCTTCCTGTGTGGATCACTAGTCCAGGTTTGTGCACTGCTAAACATGGTGCAAATGAAATAAGCACAGCTAAACATGACATTCATTGCATTTCTCGTTTCCTCTGTTTGTGCTAAGCCACCCAGCATGCAAACAGTGGCATTTAAAAATGGGAAAATTATGAGAAAGTAAGAAAAGTAATTATTAAATCAACAACACTACAAATATTTGTGTTGGTACACTTGTAATATTTTCACACAGGTCTGCGTTTGAATTCTCACTCTAATGAACATTCAAAACACAGTAAGAGTGTCTTATCCATCTTTGGCACCAAAACAGCTTTGCAGCAGAGAATGACAATCATTGCGCATACAACCAACTACAACATCATCCACAGTACTACCAAAACATATGGCAGTTCTTTGTACATGTATTAGTTTCAGATGTAATGCACAGAGTGATCAGCCAACCATTTATAACTTCTGCTCGTATAAATGTTTATCTCTTTGTGTTTGTTGCTCTTGCTTGTCTCATCTGACCAATAATCTGAGACATCCAGTCTGTAAGGCATTCTATATCATTGTCCTTAAAATGTATGAGGATATTAAATGGCAATAATTTAAAGTTGTCAAGAAATGAAGAAGAGGTTGGAAGTTACTGAACAAAAACTGTGAAATGTGTGCTGCTTATTTACTTTTAAAATCATGATGCCATTACTTCTATACTTTGTAAGTCTGATCTATCTGACACACCCACTGGAGGTAAGAGAGTCTGAATTGATGCTGTGTTTTCCTTCTCCCTACGGATACTCATCCACAGTTGCAATTCATTAGCAACAAATACTGAAAGAGTGCCTGTACTATGTTTACATCGGATACACAGAGCCTAGTATTTGAGATTCAGCAATTCTAATGAGTTCACACCTCTTTTGTATCTTCATCATGCTCACAGTCGTGAATCTACACTTTAAAAAAAATGTGTAGTTAGGGAACCTGAAGGCGAGGAGACTTGTTTATGTGGATAACACACAAGAAGATATTAATTTGTGATTTATCTGCCCAGAATACTACTGATCTTGATAAGGTATGCTTGCATTTTTCAACTGTAGGCTATATACTGGAAATGCTGAAATGTCATTAAGAAAAAATCTATGTTTTATTATACATACATTCTCAGATGCACAACTTTATTAACTGTTATTGCAGGTGCTAATTTTATGATTATTTTTTTTCTCTACTCTCTTCTGTTTTTATTTCCATGAAATGTAAATGTCTCCTATTGTCAAAGACACAGGGGTGTTAGCCTTCTAGGATGGCCCAAACACACCTCTAGGGGAGTGCTGGCCACAGGTAGACATGTCTGGCAGTTACATAACTTTGAATGTTCTGTGGTAACAGTGTACACATGTTTCAAGGACAGTTTATTTGATAGCACTTTTAGCAGTCCACTGATGATTTGTTAGCAAAATGTGTCATTTCCTGTTTTTTTTTTTTTGGGGGGGGGGTTGGGATCCAAGTTCCATTTCTGTGATGGCACAAACATAATTTGCTATTGTTGATCTCCTTGTTTTGGATCCAGCCTTGCTTTATGTGTAATTGTAATATGTTAAAACCACATAATTCCTTTTTCTATTTGAATATCTTGACTGTTTTATGTTTCTCCAGTGGGTAATAGTGAACCTTTTATTTATTATAGCTAAGCAGGACTTTTATTTATGTCATACTTATATGTATTATCTTTCTGTTGCATTTTATGTCACCTAGGACTATGGCATCCATGTATCTCAATCCCCATAACCCCCCTTCAGTGACCCTGAGAATAAAGTAATTGTGGAAGCATTTAGGCAGCACAGTGCCTTTCTGCTTCAGAGGGGACATGCTGATATGTCTGGCAGAATGAAAATTTGGAAGCAGACAGTGGCTGATGTGAACACAGCAGGTAACCAGACCAGGGCATATGATCAGGTGCACCCTAGGGTCACTCACATGATTTCATCAGCGTGGAGGAGAGCAGCTGCAGTGGCACATGAATAGATGGCAACCAGGGATACATGCTACAGAACAACCACTGACACTAAATGAAGAGTTCCTGTTCACTGTCAGAGATCCAAACAGCTCCCTGGAAAGTGCACACCAGCATGTCATTGATGTTGATGCTGTTGTTTCAGGGAGAACAAGTATGTCCCAAGAGCAGCTTATAGGTAGGCTTACCAATCTCAATTGTTAAATACTTCTTGTATAGTAAAATAATGACATTAATACTTAAGTTCTGTTTAACATTATTTTTGGGGGTAGTTGTAGATTTATACAGTTAACAGCATGCTCTGGTTGATTACACATGGGCTTGGGGTGAATACGTCATCCAGGTGCTTGTTAAAAATATCATTAATGGACATATAAAGAGCAAAACATTTTAGCCACCTGTGTTACTGTTCATTGCGTTCTTACCTTTTGCTTAACTTCTTCCACGACCATCCACCATAGAGAGCCTACAATCATCTGTACATGGTAAGCCAGTCATTTTTATGTCAATACTGATGAACAGCTCAAAGAAATATTTATTTTATGATGTGGGTGTCACAACTGTTGTGTGCATTTCTGTACTGTCTGTAATAGTGGCACCACTTTTAGGTTGTTAGCATATATTGGACTATAGTAGTGTAGATATTAATTTCTTTTGTTTGTTTGTTGCTTATTATCACCACAGATGATCCTGACAGTGGAAGTGTGGGATTCCTACCACCTCATGTCAGAGTATCAGCAGACTCTGATGATGATACTGGGCAAACAGAGGCGCAGTCAGGGGGGTGCAGAGGTTGAATCTGACACTGAGGTTGACCTTCAACCATCCCCTTTAATTCCATCTGGCACAGCCAGTAGGACTACACCAACCCATTCCAGTGAGCCCAGAGATATTCAACAGGTGGAGGGTGAGACACGCAATCTGGGTAGTGTGGTTATTGCAGCTCCAATGCCTGTTAACTCTGACCATAGCCAAAGTGTGGGTGAGGTGCCATGCAGCAGGGTTGTTAGGGGTGCTTGGAGGAGGCCTGCTGTCCATCCTACATTTGATCCAGGTGTGTCTTTGTGTGCCACTCAACATATGTTTAGGGTCATTTTGAAGGTGTAGGCATGTTCCAATAAGTCCTCCAGAGAAATCCTTAGGCTTCTAGATGTGGCAATGCTGACATGCATGACTGCCTCTACCATGTTGCCGACTGAATGGATCGGATGAATGATACATTAGAACGGACAGTGTCTGTGATGGAACATCTGCTGGGAGGAAGATGGCTTCCATGTGGGTATTGGTCAGCCACATTATGTGATTTTAGCTGAATTGGCAGTGCCTGATCATGCTCCCATAGTGGGAATACTACTACTGCGCTGTCAGTGGCTGAGGTATCTATACCCAGACATGGCAGGCCATGGGGCCATGGTCCTAGGTGCAGTGCATCTGACCACAGACATGGACATGCCAGTGCAATTCCTGGCAGAGCCAGTTTTCATGGCCGGGTACAACAATGATGAACTGCCACCTCTACCATGCATGGTTCGCACCTATCTGACATACCAAGACATAGAGCTAGCACAGAGCTTGGCTGTGTTCTTGCAGACACTCACACAACAATTTCACATGCAGAGCCAATACAGGCAAACACAAAACAGTTATATGTTTCAGCCATGAGGCTTAAAGCTCAATCTTTCTCACTGTCCATTTGTTACTTTATCCAAAACTCTGTCTGTTTCTCTTTCTTATTCACATGACCTCACTTACCTTTTGCGCCAGCCTAAGCTTCCTGCACCCCCCCCTCCCACACACACACACACAAACACACTATGTGGAGGTGATGATAACTGTGCATACCCTTCTTTTCTATCTTTTGAGTTCAGGGATACAAGCTTTGTGCCTGATGCTCAGAGTGCATAGCTGACTTAGTGCTTAGTATATCTGTGTTTGTGATGTTGTTTTGCTAATTTTATTTTTGACATAGAAAGTTAGACAGTTGATAGAATCAAAACAGTTTTTTGCATCAGTATTTTTAAGAATCTTCTGAGGGTTGTGAAGACTGAGACTGAAATATTTCTCATTATTTTCTAACTTCTCTCTTTAATGATTTTTCAATACAAAAGTATGGGGTCAAATTGAGGACATTCACTGACCATCAATAATTTTGAGAGGTATAAATGTGTGAATCTTTGATTCCTGAGGCCTGTTACTTGATAGAGGACACATATATTCACGTAAGTCTCTGTTGTCACATGTCAGTTATTGCTGTACAAGTCACCCACCTTTTACTTACTTACAGTAACAACATGCAAGGATATGCCATTCATTTACATTATTACACAGTTCTGTTTTAACACTCCACATTCAGCACTTACCTTGTAAATCCAGCAGTTGCTAGAGTTTTAGTTCTGAACTGAGTCTGTCTGATGCTAGAAGTACACAGCCATTACATGGGTAGGTAAAGGTTGTGAGCATTGCCTGACATCAAGGCTACTATATGTATGTGCTTAGGATGAAGGTTTTAGCCCCTTAGCTGGTGAGCAAGTGTACTATGCACTGCCTCTTAGCCAATGCAAGGGCATATTGAGCATACTTATGTCTGCCTACACCCACAGCAGCTGCTGGTTACCCTCTGATTCCTCACCTGCATGTGGCTGTGGTGACCTTGCCACTGGTGGTGGGATGTGTGCCCCTTCTCCTTGTTAATCCTGCTAAAGCTGTTTTCTTAGGATAATGTTGTGAAGCATGGCACAGACTGTAAAGATTTCAGTACATGTATGTGGGTTGTAGAGCAGGGCTCCCTCAGATGTATCTAAGCAGTAGAACCACGACTTCAGCAGCCCAAACACATGCTCTGTGATATTTTGGTTTGAGTATGTGCCTCATTATGGCATTCTTCAAGAGGTACGTGTGCATTTCTGATGGGAGTCATCAACCACGGTTCAAGTACATAACCTGCATTCCCCAGTAAATGACCTTGTGGGATATCATCCTTAGTGAACATCTGATACATTTGGGAGGTGTGCCAGATATGTACATCATGGTGACTCCCTGGGGTGCCAGTATGCACATTTAAGGTGATCCCTTTAGCATTATACATGACTTGGCAGTTAATGAAGTGTAAGCCCTTTCAATATTTATGTAAACCATTCCCTGTTTCCCAGGTGGTGCCTTAATTTCTATATGTGTACAATCTCTGGCACCCAGTTTTTCAGCATAGTGTGACAGAATGTAAAACTCTTGTATATTTGTGGCCCTGTCCTCACAAGTACGGGTAGAATATATGTTGTCACAGGCATGTTGAAGCATAGCATTCAGGAATTGAGATCCTAGATGCTGATGCCTGTGAAACTCCCAGCATGCCCCCTGTTGGTTTCTGAAATGTTCCTGTAGATACAATTTTATGTGCTACACATATCTTTGTCTCCACTGGTATTGGTTCCCTTTGGTTTGCACTGGGTCTGAGTTGTGGACGATAAGGTTGCAGAGTTCCTGTAGTGTGTCTCTATCTACTGTGCAGTGCTCTACAGTTTCCATGTCCATGTGATAAGTAAACTGGAGTCTGAAAACTATTGTCCTTCCTTGCCATGGTCTGTTAGCAGCAGCAGCACAGACTTCAGCCACTTGCACATACACATGAATTAAAGCAACAGCAGTCCATAACATTCTTTCTGCATAGACTCCTTTCTGTGGCTGTATTCCAATAGGTTTTGGAATTCACAGGGAAGACCAGCACTCACTAAGTCTACATGGTTGCTTTTTAGCTTGTTGAATACTGATTTCATCTTGGAGTGGTTGATTAGCATACAATTCAGTTGTTCATGCTGTAACTAGCATGCCATGGTGTTTACCATGGTTGCACATCTCTACCCACTGTGTGGAGCCACCTCCTGAATAGAAAACAGTGCGCTAACATATGCACGTCATGGCACGATGGGCACACAGTCTTAGCGGACCATGTATAGTTTATTAAATCCGCGCTAATAACTATTGTTTGGTTAACAGGCATCTCAATTGTATTCCCCTAACAAGTACATGAGTAACAAGTTCCCAAGCTGCATTGAAAACAGTAACATAAAGACAAAAAAAGTAAGTAAAAATATGGTTATAAAAGCCAAAGTATAATGCACCCTTCCATTTTACTTAAAAGCTATAAGCTAATAAATAAGTTATGGAAAATAAGGAGATGTAAACTGCATAGCAATCTACCAGTAGTTAGCAACTCGTACATAAATAGAAAACACAATTAAAAATGAAAAAAGAAATTAATTAAAAAAAACTGATATGTGAATAGTAGCTGGAGAATGAGAAAGGAAAAATTAGCAGACAGCTTTCAATCCAAAATCAGCACTAAAATTACAAATCCAATGTTAACTTAGAGCGGATATAAAACGTTTACACACCCCTTTTAAAGTGCCAGGTTTTTGTGATATAAGAACATGAGACCACAATAAATCATTTCAAAACTTTTCCCCACCTTTAATGTGACCTATAACCTATACAATTCAATTGAAAAACAAACAAATCTTAGGAGAAAAATATAAAAAATAAAAAATGTGCAATAAGCTGGTTGCATAAGTGTGCACACCCTTAAACTAATACTTTGTTAAAGCACCTTTTGATTTAAGTACTGCATTCAGTCTTCTTGGGTACACACCTGCCATCAATTAAGAGACTCTGATTAACCCCAAATAAAGTTCAGTTGTCGTAATAGGATTTTCCTGACATTTCCACAGTTGCCTGCTACAGCAAAACCATAGTTTGCAGAGAGCTTGCAAAGCATCAAAGGGATCTCATTTGTTGAAAGGTATCAGTCAGGAGAATGTAAAAAAAAAATTCCAAAGCATTGTGTATACCATGGAACACAGTGAAGACAGTCATCAAAAAGTGGAGAAAATATGGGACAACAGTGATGTTGCCAAGAACTGGATGTCCACCCAAAATTGATGAAAAAACAAGATGAAAACTGGTCAGGGAAGCTGCCAAGAGACTTAGAGCAACACTGAAGAAGGTGCAGGGATTTCTGGCAAGTACTGGTTATGTACTACATGTGACAACAATCTCCCATATTTTCCATATGTCTTGGCTATGGAGTAGGATTGCAAGACAGAAGCCTTTTTTTACACAGAAAAACATCCAGGCCTAGCTAAAATTTGGAAAACAATACATAAAGTCTCCCAAAAGCATGTGGGAAAATGTGTCATGGTCTGATGAGACCAAGGTTGAACTTTTTGGTCACATTTCCAAAAGGTATGTTTGGCACAAAAACAACACTTCGCATCACCAAAAGAACACCATCCCCATGGTGAAGCATGGTGGTGGCAGTATCATGCTTTGGGGTTACATTTCTTCAGCTGGAACTGGGGCTTTATTCAAGCTGGAGGGAATTATGAACAGTTCCAAATGCCAGTCATTTCTGGCCCAAAACCTTCAGGCATCTGCTAGAAAGCTGAACATGAAGAAGAATTTCACCTTTCAACATGACAATGACCCCAAGCATACATCCGAATCAACAAAAGAATGGCTTCACCAGAAGAAAGTTAAAGATTTGGAATGGCCCAGCTAGAGCCCAGATTTAAATCCAGTAGAAAATCTGTTGGGCAATCTGAAGAGGGCTGTGCACAAGAGATGCCCTTGCAATCTGACAGATTGGGAGCACTTTTGCAAGGTAGAGTGGGAAAATATTGCCAAGTCAAGATGTGTCATGCTGATAGACTCCTACCCAAGAAGTCTGACTGCTGTAATTAAATCAAGAGGTGCTTCAACAAAATGTTAAAGGGTGTGCACATTTATGCAACCAAATTATTGTGCAATTTTTATTTTTTATATTTTTCCCCTAACAGATTTGTTTGTTTTTCAACTGAATTGTGCAGGTTATAGGTCATATTAAAGGGGGAAAAAGTTTTGAAATGATTTATTGTGGTCTCATTTTTTTAATATCACAAAACCTGTCATTTTAACAGGGGTGTATAAACTTTTTATATGCACTGTATATGTAAAAGTAATAAGTACTGTTGCAGTCTCCAACAATAGACTGGCTATGTGTCCACATACTACTATTTGGCTTAATACAATCGGTTGCAGGATGGTAAAACTTTCCTTGCTCCAACATAGAAAACCATCTGGTATGTTGTCTGGCCTCATAGAACTTGTACTTTTAATTTCATTTATGAGTACACACACATATATATATATATATATATATATATATATATATATATATAATGGGCTGGATTCAATAAAGCCTACACGGCTCAAGACGCACACACATTAGTGCACTGATTTATATTCAGTAAGTGTCTCCACATGAAGTGCAGAGCCATGTAAACACAATAAAGATCATGGAATGCTAATTACTGTATAAGCAGCTGAATTATATGCTAATCAACCAATCCAAAGTGCTGGAGCTATTCAACAAGCTATAAAGCAATTATGTACACTTAGTGTAGGCTTTTGCCTCAAATTCCAAAACCTGTCAGAATATGGGTAGGTAGATGTAAGTATGCACAATACTCCATCACCATGGCCAAGAGGGAATGGATAGCACACATGCTGACCACCTAAGATGGACAAATTTCATCTTATGCACAGATATACAGTAAAATTGATGTCGAGTAATGCTCACAATCTTTACTTCCCCATGCAATGGTTGTGTATTGCTAGCATGATACAGTCAGCCCCAAACTGTAGCAGTTGTAACTGCAGGATTATCAAGTAAGTGTTGAACTTGGAGCAGGAAAATAAATGGGTAAGAATATGAATATATGCAGATAGTTGCATACTGTTACTTGAAAATGTGCCTAAGCAGATTGTATGTGAGTTGTCTAGCAAAGAGATCAGTAAGTGACAGAAGAGACTTATGTCAATAGATTTCTGCTATTTATCAGCTGACATGCTTCATGCATCTAAAATGCCCACAATAGAAAAAGCAATCCAAAGTCTAATTATCACTACATTCTCAAAAGTTGAGCAATAATTCTCAGAGATGTATCAATGATTTCAAGGTAGTTATCCCAACAGTAAAAAGGATATAAGAAATCAGTAAACATTTCAAAACAGCATCACCAATGCATATACTTTGCACTCAGTTATCTATGATCCCTGTGCATCAGAAAAAAAATATATAGATATTCCTGAATCCAAAAAATAGAAACAAGGTGATGGCACATTTATCATCATTTGCACAGGGTGTTGTTTGGGGGAGGGGTGGGCAGGAGGCTAAGGCTGGCACAAAGTAGTGGCAGTATGTGAGTAAAGACAGGCATGCAGAGATAATTATCAAATGGCCACTGAGACAGAATGACCTGCAAGACTCATGAATGCCTCATGTACCTGTTATGTGTGGATGTCCATATGGGCACTCAATGTGAAAAGTGTGTGTGTGTGTGCGTATGTTTGTGTGTGTGTGTGTGTGTGTGTGTGTGTGTGTGTGTGTGTGTGTGTGTGTGTGTGTGTGTGTGTGTGTGTGTGTGTATCATTTACCTCCATATAGATGGGTTACATATTATGTATGAATTCTTGCATATTAGTTATGTAATAAAAATATGTTTAGAGACAAGTTAATTTATTTATCACACTGAAGCAGGTGGGGAAAAAAAAATCCTCTTACTCCATTATCTTTATTCCTAATGATCTATTTTACTCTGCACCCCTCCTTCTTGCTTCTATCTCTTCAACTTCTCCCTGCATATGATCCTATTTGGATATTGTTTCTATTCCCTGTCCTCATCTTATCCACATGCCCATTGCCCCCCCCCCCTTGACTCATCTGTGTCTTCTTCCTTCACAGTATCACTGACAAGTACAATGTCTACTCTTTTTAGGCTTTCGATTTCTCCTTTTACCTGCCTCTTCTACCCCTTTGTCAGCAGTAGTCTAGTTCATATTTTCTTTACATCAGGGCTTGCAGACTATTTTATTTGTTTTTTTTTCTGCTTGTACACCTATTAATTCTGTACTATATATTGAGATATGAATGTATCTATAGTTGCTCCTATATTTTATTCCATGTTACTGAACCTTTCTGTACTTTGTGTTACCTCAATAATATTTGTTCATATGGAGATATTCTCCCTGGGCCTCTGCTGACAAAGGGCATATGCTCAGTCAGACATACTCGATTAACAAATGTCAAAAGAAATAAATAAACATTTTCTCCTGGATATATAAATACATTCATAACATTTTACAAAATCTAGAATGTACTTGAATAATACAAGCACATCTTAGCCAAATGATAAGCATTCTCTGTAGATAAATCACATTCAAAGGAATTCCACTTTTTTGTCCATATACAAAAGTCTCCTCTCCTTCAAGTTCCCTAGTTACCTTTTTGTAGTACAGATTAAGCTGTCTGAGCACTGTGAAGATGCAGCTGAGGTGAAAACTCATTAGAATTGCTGAATATGAAACTTTTGACTTCATGTACAGATGTAAACAGAGTGTAGATGCTACACCATTGTTAGGTACTAATAGCTTGCAGCTGTGAATGATTAGTGTGAAAGAGTAGGAAAACCAACATTAATTCAGACACCATTGACTGCAGTATGTGCATCAGTGTGGATATAGTTACAAAGTATGGAATTAGCTTCAGTACACTTTTAAATAAAGCCAAACACCACACATTTATATTTTTTTGTCACTAATAGAAAAACTCTCCTACCTTTGATGAAAATTATTGTTCACTGTCATGTATTTATATCTGGGTCTATATTATATAAATGAAATTTCAAAATCTTGAAAGCTCACATGAGCAAAAATGCAGGTAATCAAAATCGCTATTGTGGGAGGCTGTGCCCTCACACCCGCCACTAAATATATATTCCAACTCCGAAATCGCACTACAGTGAGGAAAGGGCAAATTTTATGATCCTCATTGTGCAGTGATCTCACAATTGCAATTACAAAAAATGGCATTTGCAACATCCAAGCCGTTTGAGGATTTTGATTTTTTGTCGCTCTAATAGGGACCCTTTAGATCACACATTTAAAGAAAAATTATGCAAAATTCACTACAGACTGCATGCCAGATATCACAACAGAGTTAACCATATGAATGAACATGATATAAAGAGATAACAGAGCTCCATTTGTGCAAACATATTCATAAATGGTTGTGTGATACCTCATTGCACTAAATATGTTAACCACACGTACAACCAACTGAGAATGCTCAAGTGTATGAACTGTTAATATTGGATATGAAATGTGAATTGGTTGTAGGCACATGATTTGACTGCTGTTGCAAAACTGTGTCTGTGGCAGAGAGATAACATATTCCGACTGTATTTTGTAATTTCATTACTCTGATAGTTCAGATCCAGAGCTGTGTAATTGTTTGACATATGTTTAATTCTTTTCCCTTCACCTTTAGCATTTGTGTTAAATGTACAAAAGTTTAAAAATTAATATCAGTTGTCTTAAGAAGGGCAATTGTGCTTGGCAGTATTGCATGTTGGTCAACAACTTGGATGATAATGATAGCAGAATCATTACACCTGTAACTCTGTGCGTGTACCACAAAGTGAAAAACATTGAGATAAATAATAGATAAAATAGGTTAACCATGGTTCTGCTGCCTAGCTTTCCCTGTGGCACAAGGTGTAAGTTTATGGACATAACCCAGGTAAGCTAGAGTTGTAATCTAGCACGCTCCATTTTTCATTAATGGTGTCCCACCATAATTTTTCACAAAAATTAAAATAAAAAGATAATTATACATAACAATAACTATATACAGCAGGTTGAATGAGCACATACATGGTATCATATCTATTATATGTGCAACTGCTGTAGCATGACAATGATGATAATGTAAATAGAAATGTATCTTTGACCTGGGATGGACCTCATAGTTTATTGACAGTTATCTACACACCTCTCATAACACAAGTATAACTGTAAAACCACATGCAAAATCTACTTTGAAAGTAATACAAGTATATGCATTTCCAGTGTATTGTGACACATTACACCTGCAACACATCTGAGAATGCATAAGCCAGGACCTTGTCATATCACACACATGCATGGTTAATTGAAGTATAGCAGAGTCACTCTTTAACATATATATTAGTAATGATCATGTGTGGCAAACACTTCTTCTGGGGCAATTAGGAAAAAAACACCTCTGTGGAAATATATATATTCTCCTTTTCACATAGGTTTGAACCCCACATTGTACAAATTAATTGCATCAGTATATAAGGCCCCACAAAATATGTGCCAAGTCATAGAATGTATCCCCCAGATTCAGGTCTTAAAAGCCAAGTCATTTAGCATATCATTGTTGACTACTAGGCAAACTGTTGTCAGGTATAGTAGCACACATGCCATAAATTAGTACCAAATGTCACATTATCCTTCCTATTTTATAAACTTCCTAACTCTTTGTTTGCCAATGTTTCTCTCTAGTTAGCATCACACAAACTTTGGCATGGCTGTGAAGGTTTGTGCAATGGCCATAAAATGTAATATCATAAATTGGTGGGAAAAACACGTTTACAGTTGTTGGAGGACCTTTGCAGACATGGTAGTAGCTGAGAATGATAGTGCCAAATGTAGGGCACAAAGGTGAGGTGTAAAGGAGTCAAAAATATTTGTTGCACTCCTCAAAAAGTTTTACAGCTGTAGCCGCATGCAAGGAAACTATACTGCATCTCAGTATAAGGCTGAGGCTTGGAACAGTCTACCCAAGGCTGTCTCCAGTTTGACTGGCATACCATACATACTGGGGACCAATGCAGGCACCTTTATAATGAACTGAAATAGTGCAAGCAGGCAAAACCCAACCAGTGGCTGGGTGAATTTCTGACTGCTGACATCCCACAGCTGATAAGTATACAGATAAAGCAACTTTAAATTATATGGAAAACTGTAGATAGCCAAGACTGGTATGTATAATACTTTCATGTCTCTTTTTCTTTCCTTCTCTATTTTATGGTTATTCAGGAAATTTCAGTGAACAGGGAGGCATATGGTGAAAGATTAGAAAGACTCAGAAAGTGAAGCAATATGTATGCAGCACAAATTAACATGACTGTATTAAAATTATTGTTCTTCCATATATTACTAGCAAATTAAGCAAGCAGATCTTAACTGTAAAAGCAAGCATGCATGCTTTCTTCTGTAGCTCTAGATTATTGCATTAGGCAAACGTAATAGTATATTCAAATTTGATGAGTTCAAGTAAAAAATACATTCAAATTTCAAAAACATAATTTTTTTTTATTTTAATTTCAGCAAAATTGTCTTTAATGTGATAATTTGTATTATATTTAAAAGCAGTTTACCATCAGAAGGTTGAACCTGACCCCATCGAATGATGGAATCATCGACCCCCTTCCGTGAAACCGACAATGTCAAATTCCGAAGTTGTCGAAATATGACTTGCTGTAACCCTCAGAACGGGCATATATGCTTTTAAAGGGTGACAATCAGAAGGTCAAAGTAGGTTTGGTCGAACCCACTTCAGTCGAAGTCTGGAGGCCAAATGGCGACAATGTCGAACCCGACGTTGTTGAGATGGGGGAGATTCGTACCTCAACAATGTCAGGTTCGACATTGTCACCATTTGGCCTCCAGACTTCGACTGAAGTGGGTTCGACCAAACCTACTTTGACTTCTGATTGTCACCCTTTAAAAGCATATATGCAATATTTTCATATTACAAGGATTACTTGTTACAATTCACAATCCTATTTTGGATTGGAAAAGCTGTGTAGCTAATTTAATAACAAAAGTATATTTATTGATAAAAAAAATTAAATGTGACATATAATGGTTCTAATCAACTGTTTTATTTTTTTTCTCATCCCACCCATTATCTCTCTCTCTCTCTCTCTCTGTTTTTTTTAATAAATGGGAATGCACCGTTCTGCTGTCATACTTTTTTGCCAACAAAATGCTTTTCAGGGATGTAGGCCAACCACTGTGGCTCAACCTACCAACCTTCCACTGGCTACTGCACCAAAACCCAGCATTTCTAGGAATCAACCTGGCAGTACTGCCTGCAAGCCCCTGCACTACCTGGCCCATCCACATCAAGTAGCTTTGCCTCAGTTGTTGATGCATTGGCACCTTCCAGGAGAATTGGTGGAGACAATGATTACATCACCCACCAGTAACTGCCAGGAATGGAGCATGGTGTAATAGAAACTGCCATTGGTGGCCGCCTCAGCTGTCTGGAGAGGTTGCTCCTTAGAATGGAAAAAAGACCCATGTATCAAGCAACTTCCCAGGGACCAGAGAAAGGGGACAGTGATGACAGTTCTGAGGGTAAGGACTAGATTCTCACTGTTCTTATGCTTGATGGGAATGTCCCTCCAATGTCCCCTATCTATCCACAATCATGGTGCCCCCAACCTTTGGTGTTCATCACTATCCCTGTGCCAGTCATGTTGGTCCTGTTTGTCTGCACCTGCTTCCTCACCTACCCTCCTACCTGAGCCTGACATTCCCATGTTCCTATCTCAACATTCCTCTCTTTTCGAAATAAAAAAAAATGGGCATCTGTCCCACAAATAAATTTGTTTCATACATAGTTCTCCACTTTGTATATGTGTATGTGTCTTCTCAACACACTTGATTTGGTCTAATTGGCTATACAGCATGATTGCGTTGCTGTCACTCATCTGCGTTGTGGTGACAGTCCAAATTCATCCAATTTTCTGTACATGTTCATATTAGAGTGTTAAAGAAGTGGATAGCTATAGTTCTTCTTAATTCTATCCTGAAAACTCCTTTATTTCTTCCGCTTTGTTCTTCCTCCTGCTTGTCTCCATTTCACTACTTTCCTGTCTAGCCCATTTTCACACTTAATCTGGTCAAGAAACCAGAATCACACACCACACACATGACCAGAATGGTACATAAAGCCTTCACTTTTTGTCTTCTTCATTTGCATGGAGTTTGGTATTGTGCACCAATACTGAGAGGCAGTGAATTGCTCTATACTTCCCGTGGAAAAACCTGGTGAGTATTTGTCATTGGCCACAGTAGTCCAGTTACCTCCATGCAATGCTGCTGAAATTGACTGATCTAAAGGAACAGGGTATTAAAGCAGATTAAAGGCAGTACTTTGAAACATTTATTCTGACAGTTATCCCATGTGGAGTGTTGACATAAATCACTTAACTGAAGTTGTTGTTGTTTTTTTTTTAAACAAAATCTTCAAGGGTTCAATTCCAGATGCATCTCTCATCATTTCTATGTGATGGCATATATGTTTCATATATTTAGTCACCCACATATTAAACATTGCCACAGTTATTATTTTTCTGGGAGATATATTGATTACTGCCAAAAAATGAGTATCTGAAGTGACATCCATCCCCACTGCTATCATATATTTATTAAACATTATTCTGCTTGTCATAAGCCTGTTGTCCCTCTCCTAAGCCTTCTTTACCCTTGTGTCATTTACTTCATGCTATACAGCATATAATATTAATAATGACAACAGACAAACCATGACCATTAATGTGCCATTAAACAAAACACTGCTAGGTGTATGCTCATCTCTTCTTGTATTCAACCTATTACTCCAACTCCCCTTTACTTATCTCATGCCATTCTTACACTATCTATAAAAAAGAGAATTACCTGGATTTGAACCCTGTATTATTGGTGCTCCTATCACAAGCTCACTGCTCTTGTATCTGGTGCCACAGGGAAAACTAAGAAGCCCGTGTATTTTTTACACTCAGTACTGTCCAGAGTGCTGACAGACATGCATCCCCACTTAGGCTGTTTTGTGTAAAGTGAGGCAAACCAATTAAAATATTACTGTTTTTTACATTTAAGCAGTGAACTGTGTTTGCTCTTCACTTAGCTCCGAGCAAATGGGGGGGGGGATAGCAATAGTGCTTAATGCAATAAAAGTTATGACACATTTCCAAAATAAACTACATTATGAACAGCATAGTATCTCTCTCAGATATTTCTTCCATAGCATATCTTCCTAAATAATTCACAAGTTCAAGTTGTTTTCATGAAATGGGGATCTTACATACACTAACACTTTGCCATCAGTTACACAAATGAGTTTATTGGCGATGAGCTATGTAAATAGATGCTTGGCATGTCTTACTACGGTTATTTGTCCAGTTATCCACCATTACATCTTAAGACACTCATAAACAAAGAAAAAGGGAAGGGGCATGTTCTTCACTAAAGACATACTTACTCAGACTCATGTGTGCCCTGCAGCAATGCATTTGCAAATGATATTTCAGTAAATGGTCTACTGTCAAGTACACTACAGAAATAATGGTGTTCTCTATACCTGATGTTGGATTGAAAAATAAACATGTTTTGAATTTTGCTTGGAAAGTCTTCTTCTTTGGTGCCTTAAGTGTATTACACTACAGAAATAAATAGCACATCTGCACTGTTACATTTGTTATAGGTTTATACCACCACTGAATATTGGTCATCACTGGTCAAATCACATTGATATTGTCAAAAAATCTAGTACTGTAGACATCAGGTCATCAGAATATGAGCACACATGCCTCAACACTTGCAGTACTGCTGTTTCCAAAGTGTGTGCGGCGTGTGTGTGTGTGTGTGTGTTTGTGTGTGTGTGTGTGTGTGTGTGTGTGTGTGTGTGTGTGTGTGTGTGTGTGTGTGTGTGTGTGTGTGTGTGTGTTTTATCTAAAAAACATACTGAGTAAAAGGTACATGTATGTCTCAGTTCTGCAACATGCAATCATGGCAGCTTATTTCACCTAGGTTAGCAGAATTCCTTTAAATGTATTTTTGCACATTACAATCACAAAAGCAAATCTGAAGTCCAGCCTTTGCACATAACAGTGTATGTCTCATAAAAGTGTATGTTGCCTGCAACATTATGATAATGTCAACCTCTATAAAAAACACTATAATAATGTTAATTCCAGACTTCTTTGATTCTGCAGATGTTAAGTACTGTATTCTCCAGCTTGACTAATTAGTTAGGGGTTCAAATTGCACAACAGTCAATTTGCCTGTGTGCCTGCATTTATTACTGTGCGTGTGCATAGTCAGTAGAGCATGAATCTATGTTCTAATGTCCTCACTCTAATGTCATTCAGAACTAAATTTCACAGTGGTGCATGACTACACATAGCAATTTCATACAGCCATCCTAACATCTTCTCATCGTACACCGATAATGTCATCTACATAAAAGTATTGTCTGACAATATAAGAGTCAGACTTCTGCTGTGGCACTAGCATTAATTGCTGTGTTGTCTAGCTTGTGTGAGTAGGTAGATAGGAACTCTAATCTCACTAGAGTCAACCTGTGTATGTGTGTCTGTTCATTCAACTCTCATTCTGGAGACAATTTTTGAGCAGCATGTGAGATACTCCTACATTTTTTTTCTCACCATATACTGACGATGTCATCTCCTATTAAGTGTTCTCTGACAATAGAAAAGTGAGATGTGCTGTGGCGCTAGCAATAAGTACCGTGTTCTCTAGCTTGTATAACTAGATACATAGGGGTGCCAAGCTTACTCCAGGCAACTTGAGTGCATGTGTGTGTGTGTGTGTGTGTGTGTGTGTGTGTGTGTGTGTGTGTGTGTGTGTGTGTGTTAATTCAATTATTAGTCTGTAGACAATTGTAGAACAGCATGTAAGTCCACAGCTATGTCAGTCACTCTTCCAAACATCTACTTCTTGACATACAATGATGATGTGACCCCCAATATGGAATCCATTCATAAAGTGTGTTGTTTGTGTGTGTTGTTATCCTTATGGCTAATACATATGTCAACCAGGGATATTTTATTAAATGTATTAGATCTGGCACAGTGAGGTTCCATATATTTTGTCAGCCTTACATAACTATTCTTCGTGATGCATACCTATTAGGAATTGGCAGTGCAGCCTTCCCTTCAAGGTGTTGTGCAAGATGCATGTGTGATATGTTTTTCTATGTTGTACCCAGCAAATGCAACAATATTGATGGCAAAGGTATGAATCCTGCAGGAGTGACTTGTAGCTTATGTGTCATGCAAACTTCTCAACTGGCCAAAATTGTCCCTGAATTCAAATCCAAGTTTAACACTGTCCCTCGTATCCCCTCCAAAGCCAATTTATTTTTGGAAAAGTGGTGGTGAATTCCCCTTATAGAATACTGCAAATCATTGCAATTGTACACTTCTGTTCCTGCAGAATATGAATAATCATTTAAGCTCACATATTCTTGCAATGTCACATATGAATGTTGTTAATATTTTAAAATTGTTCTAGATTGTGCCTGCTTCTGTCAATAGTTGTCCATGAATCTGCTGCTGTGTCCATGATTGGTTATGAGGTATGCTGACATTTCAGTCATATTCAAGAAAGTAATTTTGCAGATCTTCACAACATGTACACACCCCCAGTTGTATATACCATCCTTGCTAAATGTCCTCTTCAGTGAGCATGTCATTGATGTTCACATCACAACCATTCATCTCCATTGACATGTAACCTTGTGTGACATTCACATACATACTAACTTGTGTGATTATATAAATATAGTCCCACAGGAGGTGTAAACAGCTGTAAGTACTGTGCTATTTATATATGTGCGTAATGCTATGCTATTGACTTGTCTTGGAAGTGTACATACATTGATATATCCTATCTTAGGTGCATTGCCATATTTTACATGCCGTCTTCTTCTTCCATCATTCCAATCATTCATGCCTGTATCCATTTTAATCAGTAAATTTTATCTGCTTAGTGTATTTATGCTTAATGCATTTTCCTTTGTATTTCATCCCACCATCTATTATTTCTGTTTGCAAATAATTGGTGTTTTGTACACTGCAATGAGTATACTTTTCTATAATGTGTTAATACTGCAGTTGTTGCAGTATTTTAACCCCCGGTAGTCATTGTGGCTATTGCTGGAATCTTGCAGAGCAAGTTTGCCAGTAGAAAAACTTGTTTGCATTTTCTTTCTGCATTCGTGCTGCTCTGCACAATTTTCTGGCTGGTAACACTGTTCCTGTCCACGAAACATCACTTGTATTCATATAAGCTCAATGTGTGGCATGCATATGTGATTAGCATGGCTGCTCATCACTGTAACACGTAAACTCCTTGTAAGCTTTGTGCAGAACTGACACATATTGAATCCCTAGGAATATGATTTTGAAATGTTCATGATTTTATTATTATTTTTTGTAAATATATTTACTATATTATGAGGATGCTTGATCATTTCTGTTTTATTGTCTGAAGAACTAAACCTATCACAGAGACATTAAAATAAATGCAAAAATATGCAGTTTTGTACAAAATTAACTGGAATATGTAAGAACAATAACCCTTTGCTGAGTAGGATTAATTCCGGGTTTACCTTAGGATGATTTTGATCCCCTATAATTTACCTTTTTGTCCAAACTATGCCAATCATGGGTAAATCAAGCATTACTCCAACCCAGTCATGGATTATTGTTAAAGTAATCCCTTGTAATGGATGTGTGCCCTGTTTACTGCAATGTATGTAAAGTCTTTTTCTTTTCTACTTATAAAAATATGATTATGTTTTAGGAGGGTTAAGCTGACACAGACTTTCTAATGATAGCACATTGTAAGTATCCAAGACTTCATTTACATTGGCAGTATTGCAATATTTCTGTAGTTATCCAGAGGCACGTAATACAGCTGGAATTATAGAATGGTCAATATTATTTCAATCTTTGAAAATCTTAAATGTTACAATATTAAATCCAAAGTGACTCTTCAATGATTCACATAGATCTGGTGATATAATGCAAATGCAATACTTGTAGCTGGAATGTGGGAGAAACATCAGTCACCTTTAATGGAGACAGTGATTCATTATGAATTTTCTGTGTTAGTCTGAAACAAATTATTTAAAATGAAACTTGAAACAAAATAATGAAACATTTCTTTTACTCTTTGTTTTTCTTTCATTTAATTTAATCTTTATATAATGGATTTTACAGAATGTGTCATTTTTTTTTGTAGCAGTGAGCAATGTTATGAAAATGCTCATAATAATGAAGAAATATCCTACCTAAAGAGAACAATGTGGATTGTATGGCAGAAAGGATGCTACACTTTCTCAGTTTCTCATAAGACAGCATCATTATAAATGAGTACATAATCCCTTCCATCTAGAGAAAAGCAACAATAACAGCATATCAGTAAGACAAACAAGATTGTTCATTAACAGGAAAATGGAGGCAGTTTGCTGAGTCATGAATGGCTTTGGCTTTAAAACAGTACGTTCTGCTTGTCATCACTCAGTCAACACATACGCGTGCCTGCACACACACACACACACACACACACACACACACACACACACACACACACACACACACACGCACACGCACACGCACACAC
Source organism: Protopterus annectens (assembly GCF_019279795.1). Classification (NCBI taxonomy): domain Eukaryota; kingdom Metazoa; phylum Chordata; order Ceratodontiformes; family Protopteridae; genus Protopterus; species Protopterus annectens. Next base: position 665,686,349 of record NC_056744.1, read on the forward strand.
ACACACACAAACAATCATTCACTCATTCTCGATTTACTTGCTTAATTCAATTCAGGTCCACAGGCCAGACACTCAACTGATGCAAAGTAGTGGTTAAAGGAGTTATTTGTAAATGGGGAATCAACCAGTTGAAACGTGTACATATATTCACTCTCAAATAATGCTCACACCTATGCACAATTTAGAGGAACACCAACTTACTTATGCCAGATCTTTTAGATAAGTAAAGAAACTGGAGCACATGATGACAACCCATGTGGACACAAGGAGGTTGTAATCTCTCTCCCTCTATCTGCCACTCTCCCTCTCTCTCTCTATATATATGTGTATATATATATATATATATATATATATATATATATATATATATATATATATATATATATATATATATATACATATGTTTATCTGCACAGAACGATTTTTTTTAATTTATTTTTAGGCTCTCACTTGCATCATCCTAAAGGCACCCTACCCATTGCCCCAAGTCCATCAGCAAGTCTACCTGCTCCCTCCTAACAATCCCTGACTAACTCCATATGTCTGGGACTGGCATGGATCTTATCAGCTTCCTGAGGGGGGTACGGCTGTTATGCTATCTGCTGGGGGTGATTTTTATCCTATTATGCCATTCCCCTGCTCCCTGAAGTCCTTTGGATACTTCCTGAGGGCAAGCATGCTAACATATCGCCCCACCTCAGCATCAGCTCAGTCAATTTCCTCCACCTTAATCCCCCCTTGGACCACTCCTCCCTCTAATGACCCTAGTCTCCACCACTGATTGTAATGTCAGAAACACCCTTAGGACTACCCTAAGCCATGAGATGGAAATGTCTATCCCTCCATGACCCTCCTTCAATCATCCAGGCCACTAATGAACTTGGGTCAGCTGGTCTGTGATCAGAGCTTTATCCCTCTATATCACTGCAGTAGCTTGTGAGTTGACCAACATATACAAGTACCAGAATCCCAGCTCTCAAACCACAGTAAAAAATGCAGTCGTCTTTACACAGACACAAACACACACACACACACACACACACACACACACACACACACACACACACACACACACACACACACACACACACACACACACAGATATAGATATAAATACACACACACACACACACACACACACACACACACACACACACACACACACACACACACACACACACATACAAACATAGATACAAACACACAGCTATATGCATATATATATGTGTATATATATATATATATATATATATATATATATATATATATATATATATATATATATATATATATGGGTTCCCTTCAGAATGCCAAAATTCAAAATTTCGAAACCCATATGATCGCAGAGGATATGTTCCAAGTTTTGAAATACTGACATTCTGAATGGGAAATCATACAGCACGGTCCGGGAGATTTCCCTTGTTCTCGCTGTAGTGCGATCTCGGAGTTGGTATATTTAAGTAAGGTGTGGAGGGGCCAGGGGGGCAAAGCCCCCTGCTATACACAGTTTAATGCATTTTTTTTATTTTTATGAGTCTAGATCACATTTTCAAATATTCAAATGTTCGATCATATGGTCTCGGCCATATGAATTTCGAACATTTGAGCGTTCGGTTATGTGAAGTAGATATATATATATATATATATATATATATATATATATATATGTGTGTGTGTGTGTGTGTGTGTGTGTGTGTGTGCGCGTGTGTGTGTGTGTATGTATGTGTGTGTGTGTGTGTGTGTGTGTGTGTGTGTGTGTGTGTATCATTTACCTCCATATAGATGGGTTACATATTATGTATGAATTCTTGCATATTAGTTATCTAATAAAAATATGTTTAGAGACAAGTTAATTTATTTATCACACTGAAGCAGGTGGGGGGAAAAAAAAAAATATATATATATATATATATATATATATATATATATATATATATATATATATATATATATATATATATATATATATATATATATATATAGGCTTACCTGATAACGCCGAAAGCTTGAAACGCTGATGA
>NC_056744.1:665693369-665753369 GCF_019279795.1 Protopterus annectens
TTTATTGAAATTGGATCCTTGGCTCCATCCTTCTGTAGTTCTGTCATGCTCTCCCGAGAAAGGGGGAAAAAATGCAGAGCTTCCTGTTAGCAAGGAACACACCGACAAAGATGTGACAGAACCACAGAGGGGCAGATCGGGATACATTGTACTACTAGTGGCCTTAAATGCACACACACACACACACACACACACACACACACACACACACACACACACACACACACATTCACTGGTGACTCCATATATCATTTACTCCACACACACAGACACACAAAAAGAGCTCTTACTTTTTATGAATCAGTGTGTGAAAAGGAAGCAGGCGTTATGTGCTAGTAACTGTGATGCACACTGATAGTGCAAAAGATAGAAGACAGACTTTCACATTTGTAGCATATGTTGGAATTAAAATTGCATCCCAGCAGGCAGCGCTGGCTATTAATTCAGGTACTGTTGAATTAGAAAAGACAACTCTCCACCTGGTGAAATGAATGGAAGTGGTGTAAGATCTACAGAGTCGAGGAGTCTGCATTACATTTCTCCAGTTCATCGACTTTCTGTGAGTGACAGGGAACATTGATATTTACAGACCCCGTTTAATGCTGTATGAATGGGAATCCGCGTGTTCATCGTATAGTTTTATCCCTCTGTTTTAGTAAGTGGTATGGCATTCCTGGGCAGCATTAGTCGTCATCAGTGTTGAGTAGACATGCTTACATTAAAAGTGTACTGGCTACTAGGCAATACCAGGTAAAGTACAGCAATGTTAATGAGCTACTATACTCTTTGCTAGCTGAAAGGCACTCAGTGCCTTAAGAGGAGGGGGTGTGAAGCCTCTGAATCTTTCTAGTTTTTACAGAGCAGGAAAATATGACAGGATAATGGTGTCATCTTGTTGAATATCCCTTTTTTCCAGATTGTAACATGCAAATGCAAATTAAAGTAGTAAAATTGTTAATGCGTATAGTGCTATATTGTTCTCATGACCATACTGAAGATAACTTTGCTCTGTATTACAACAGTCCAATGTGCTGTAATACCTTTTTATATTACATAAAAAAAAGTTTTGGGTATTTGAAATGTGTCTTAGCACTTATTTGAACTCCAGAATACTGCTTGTAGATGCTTTCTACACTATACTGCAGGGTAACTCACCCAGTACATAAGCTAATTGTTTAACAACACTATGGTGCTTGATACAAACACACCATCAGTAAATATATTGTCATATGGGCTGTAAGACTTTGACCCTTTTTGGTATTTAAATTTCACAGGAGTTTAATGTATTTTACTTAAAGACTAAAAAGCAATAAAATAAAAATATGAAAAAAAGATTTTTTTTAATGAAGAATGCTTTGTATTTAATCCCTCTAAAAAGTAAAAAATAAGGAAGACGAGTAAAAACTTTTGAAAAGAAACACAGGCAAGCTGATTTCAGACAAACATTCGAGGTTGGTTTTCTCGATTCCTTCTACTTCTTCTGCTACTTCAATAACAGAATCAGCAAATCAACCTCAAATGCTTTTATCAAATGAGCTTGTCTGTGTTTCTTTTGCAAAGTTTTCACTCTTCTTCCTTATGTTTTACTTTTTAGAGTGACTGAATAAATAACAGTCTTTATTTAAAAATCTTTTGTTTATATTTTTATTTATTTTGTACTTGTCCAGCAGTCTGATAGTAAGACCCATAGCAGTGTCTCCTGAAGTTTGGTTCTGGTTCTTTGAAGTTTATTTGTTTTCTGGTTGGTAGTAAAGTAATACATGATAGGCTGTCTATGTTGGTGATAGTCCTGACTGACATCTCACGCACCATCATTTACTGTTACTAAAGTAAGAAAACAGAATGATGGTGAAGACCTATTTTTTACTTCTGGTAAAGCACAGTGACAGTAAAAATGCAGCAAACATCACAGAAAACTTATATCACACAGTGACCTATGTATTCCTCAAAGCAAACCTACTATTTTTTAAGAATAATGTTTATTCAAACACAGGGCTTCCAGATTTATTCTGTGAGAAAATTATTTTGATCTCTGAATTGCAATGTTACATCCAGAATAAGGGAGAGTGGAAATTAAAGCTAATCTCTGATTCCTAAATCATTTTTATGATTTTTATGCCCTAGAATAAAGTAGAAGAAGACATAGCATGCACAAATATTTTATTGTGCAGAGAGGAAGAAACTTGACATTTACAAGGATGGTGGCAGTGACTCAACAAATGAAGGTGAATGGCCATCCCATTTTTAGTTGAGATGACTTTTATTATGCCTAGAAGAATTAAAGCCATTGAAAATGAAGATATGTTAAAGATATAGATGTATGAGTTTATAAAGGAATGGGAAAATCAGTTTTCCTCATGCTAATAATATTTCAAGAAAACAGAAGCAGCTACATTGTGTTTGAATTTTACTACTTAATAAAAGTGGTATACCCACACAGGAATAAGTACTGGACCATGCCATATTTAATGGTGCTTTAGCAGAAGTGAACAACTTTAGATTGCAAAAAGGACAGAAAATGGACTGGAAGCACATAGACAAAGAGTTTTATATTTGAAATGTATGTCCCATACATGGAAAGATGTTTACAAATCACTAAGTCTATAAGGTTAAGAATTAAGGTATTAGGATGGAATTTGTATACAGTGTATTGTTCTCCATCTGCATTATATGCAGTGTCTATAATTTCTACAGTAAACTACTAATGTTGGGAAGGACTACCTAAGATTTGCATCTCTCAAAAGTGACACAGGTGTCACCCAGATTCATGACAAAAAATAGATAAAGGATAAAGCCCTGGTTATGGTCCAGAAACTCAACTTTATCTAGTAGCTTGGTCACTAAAGAGTTGATGAAGTATGACAGGTAGAGTCCATAACCAGCTTGTCCATTGTGGAGGAAGGGAAGTAGCTAATTATACTGCTGTACTGACACCGGGTGGATATAAGATGTACTACCAGTACATGAACACTTAGCAGCACCATTTAGGACATGGTAGAGAGATGTGCGCACCAAACAGGATGCACCGCAACTGCAAAGTACAGTTTTGTACCTACCATAAATGTAGATGTTCGAAGATCCACATTGCTGCAGTCCTTACATATGGGTAGTCCGCTGTCCTCGGTCGGCCCGAATACCAAAGTATTAGGCTGACATCGGTCAAGGCGCTTAAAACTGACATCAGGACGTCAGGGTACAAAAGCGCATGACCGACGTCATTTCCTCAGTCTTTTCTTGCCCCAGATGTCAGAAGGCCCTAACAAGAAAGGCCAAAGCCAAAAACCAGCAAAAACTAACCAACCACCCGTGCACTAACCATATTTACAATATGTACAACACAAACCACACCATCACCTTCAACAACAGAGGGGAAGGAGGGAGGGTAAATTGGACTGCAGCAATGTGGATCTTCGAACATCTAGATTTATGGTAGGTACAAAACTGTACTATGTTCTTCATCTCACATTGCTGCAGTCCTTACATATGGGTAGAATCCCAAAGCAGAGGTAAGGGAGGATGGCAAAACTATAAAGCATTAAGAGCTGCCAAAATGCCCTGTAAAATTGCAGTGGCAAATCCAGCCCTAGATTTAGAGTAAAGTGGAAGGTGGTAATGCTTAGAGAAAGTATGCACTGAACTCCAAGTAGCTGCTTCCAAAATATCTTTAGTAGCCACCCCTTAAAAGCTGTAGAAGTGGCAGTAGCCCTAGTGGAATGAGGCCTAATCCCAGCTGGAATCTCCTTACCATGATGGGAATAACAGAAAGCAATACAAAAAACAATCCACTTAGAAATAGTTTGTTTTGAAACAGGTTTGCCCTGAGAACCCAAAGCAAAAGAAACAAACAACTGCTGAGACTGCCTGAACCCTTTAGTTCTGCTCAAATAATATCGCAACTGTCTGTGTATATCCAAAGTGTGCAAAACCCTTTCCCCTTTATTTTGGGGGTTTGCATAAAAAGTAGGCAAATGAATAGTTTGGTTTAAAGCCACACTAGAAACCACTTTAGGCATAAAAGAAGGGTTAGTACGCAAAGACACCCTATCCTTGTGGAAAATTAAGAAAGGCTCAACTGCCATAAGGGCCTGTAATTCAGAAACCCTTCTCGCAGAGGTAATGGCCAACAAAAAGCAGTCTTCCATGATAAATATTTCAACTCTGCCGATGCTGCAGGCTCAAAAGGTTGTAGAGTGAGTTTCTCCAACACAAAATTGAGATCCCAAGCAGGAGTAGGAGCTCTACGTGGGGTCTTATATTCTTTGCCCCTCTAAGGAATTGCTTAAACAAAGGCTGAGAAAATAATGGTGGGTCACAGTCATAGTGAGCAGAAATTGCTGCAGCATGAACCTTTATAGAGGAGAAGGACAAACCTTTGTCCAATAACTCAGTAAGGTATTGAAGCGCAACACTTAAATTAGGTTTAGAAACATCAAAGTCCTTTGCTGTACTCCAAAATAAAAATCTCCTCCATTTATCTGCGTAAACTTTCCTTGTACTAGGCCTTCTGGCCTCCAAAATAACATTCAAAACTTGTTGTGGAAGCTGAGACCCTCCAGGGTTTAAAACAGAATATGCCAGGCTGTCAGATGTAGAGAATGAAGTTTGACATTGAGTAAATGACTGTTCTCCTGAGACAGCAGGTGAGGAATCGAAGGCAAAGGCCATGGAGGCTCCTGTACCAGACTTCTCAGTAATGGGTACCAGTGCTGTCGAGGCCAATCTGGAGCTATTAAAATCATGTTTGGCTTGTTCTGTCTGACCTTCAGCAGTACCTTTGGGAGGAGAGGCAGAGGTGGAAAGGCATACACGTGAAGATTGCTCCAATTGAATGAGAGAGCATCCACTTTCCAAGCTGTGGGATGAAACCTTTTGTGCAAAACTTTGGCAGCTGGTAATTTAGTGGAGAAGCGAACAGATCTATGTCTGGAGTTCCCCATAACACTGTCAATCTCTGAAATACATGAGGATCCAATTTCCACTCGTGGGGATCCATAATTTGTCTGCTCAACACATCTGCTAAGGAGTTCTGTGCTCCTGGCAGAAACCTTGCCTGAAGATTTAGCTGTAAACTGAGAGCAGTCTCCCACAAAATCATTGCTTGTCTGCATAGAGGATAAGAATCGTTCCCCTTGCTTGTTGATGTACCACATGACAGTTGTGTTGTCTGTTTGAATCAACACCTGCCCTGGAAGAAGTAAATCCTTGAAAGCTATCAATGCAAATTGGACTGCTAACATCTCCTTCAAGTTGATATGTAGATGTTGAAGTCTGGCAGGCCACGTGTCTTGTACCCATTTTCCATTTAGATGAGCTCCCCAAGCTTTGTCTGAGGCATCTGTCGTTAAAATCTGACTCGCCTCTGGCCGGGTCACAGAGAGTCCCTTGTTTAGGTGACATTCCTGAGCCCACCACAAAAATTCCTTTTGAATGCAAGGTATTATCTGAATGACAGTGTCCAAATCTTGGCAGTGCTGTGTCCATACATTCTTGAGATACCACTGTAGCTTCCTCATATGCAGTTTGGCATTGGGAAGTACCAGAATACAAGATGCCATGAACCCCAAGGCTTGAAGGACTGTCCTTGCAGTCAGCCTGGACTGACGAGACAATTGGTGGAAGTAAAGAGAAAGATTCTTTTGTTTGTCCGGGGTCAAAAAGGCCATCTGGGATGCTGTATTCAGTCTCACACCCAGAAAGCACATGTCCTGAGAGGGTACTAGACTGGACTTTATTTCGTTCACAGAATACCCCAGGCATCTTAACACTGCCATCACATACTGTAAATGATGAAGAAGTTCGTCCTTTCTTGGGCCAGAATCAGGCAATCGTCCAAATAAGGATAGATTTGTATTCCTCTTAGCCTGAAGAAAGCTACCACTGGAGCCAGAACCTTCGTGAACACTCTGGGCGCAGTAGATAAGCCAAAGGGCAATGCAGAGAACTGATAATGTGAAGTCCCAGCCCGAAAACACAGATACTTCCTGCAACTGGGCCTGATAGGAACATGAAGGTAAGCTTCCTTGAGATCCAGAGTCACCATCCTGTGATCTTTGCCCAGCAGAGGTAAAAGCTGTTGTAACGTCAACATTTTGAACTTGGGAATGTCCAGATATGTGTTGAGGATAGATAAATCCAAAATTGGTCTCCACGTGTTTCCTTTCTTTGGTACTAGAAACAGGCGAGAATAAAATCCTAGGCCCACTTCTGGCAGAGGGACCGGTTGTATGGCCCCTATCTGAAGTAGTAGAGAAATTTGTTTGTGAGCCTCTAGTCTTTGCTGAGGAGGAACGTCCGGCATGCCTTTGAAAGGAGGCAAGGTATGGAAATAAAACTTGTAACCCTGGTGTATGATATCCAATACCCATTTGTCTTGGGTAACCAACATCCAATTTTCCTTGAAGAGTGCTAACCTTCCTCCCAAAGGTGCTGCCAGGCAAGAAGGATCTGGCAGCTGAAAAAGTAGGTCATTGGGCCTGTTTACGAAAGGACTGGCCCCTGCCCTCACCCGAAGATTGTGCAGGTGAACTCCCTGTTCTAGGTCTGAAAGAACTCTGAGCTCTGCCCCTACCACGTCTAGATCTACCCCTAGACTGAGAATCATAAGAAGGATACGTCCACCCCTTAGCAGGCCAATTCCTACTAAACTTCGGAGGCTGAACTTGCAAAAAGTCTTTAACAGCCTGTATAGACTTAGCCTTGTCTTCCATTTTCTTCAAGACTGACTCCACAGGTGAACCAAACAACACATCAGACTGCAAAGGAGCATCCAAAATCCTTGTCTTAACATGGTCAGATAAATTCTGATCCTTCAGCCAGGCGTGCCTGCGAAGAACTGAGCCAGTGGCAGCCACCCTAGACGAGGCCTGCACAGCATCAAAACCACACTGTAATGAATGCTTACCCACCTGTTCAGAGACATGCACCAAATCTTGTAATTCTTTACACTCAATGCCTTCCGCCAGAGCATCCACCTTAGACTTCAATTGAGAAAGAAGAAAGTTTTGATATTTCAACATATGAAACTGGCAATTCAAAGCCCTCATAGCTAAGGTAGAAGATGTATAGACCTTCTTTCCCCATCTATCCAAAGCTCTGGCTTCTTTATCTAGAGGAACCGGATTTTTTACAACAGAGGCCTTGACACCCTTAGGTCCCTGACTAATAGTTTCTGGGTCCGCCCTAGGACTCTTATAAAGATATTTATGAGCCTCAGGCACCCTGTAATACCTATCCGGTTTAACAGGAGCAGGAGGCAGAGAATCAGGATTAAGTGAAGCCTCTGCAAACACATCTTCCACAACATCCAGAACAGGGGTATAGCCAAGGGCCTATGCTGGGGTAACAGCAAAAATTCCCTAAGCCTTTTCCGAGAATCAGAGAAGTCCTGACCTTCCCACTTAAAATGTTCCCTCATAGAATGAAGTGTCTCTGAAAAAGAAAAATCCTCTGGAGGAGAAGCAGAAGGAGTGGAATCATCTGCATCAGAATCAGAATAAGGAGAGTACTCCTGCAAGTCTTCAGCTGAAGACTCTGAAACATCCGAAGCCTGCTCAAAACTTCCCAACTCTGGCTCCACCCTAGGCCTCTTATCAGGAGGGGGCAAAGAACCTCTAATCAGAGTAATCAAATCTTCTGCCATTTTAAGCATGTGCTTCTTAGGCACAGACCCTGCTGAACTAGGAGTGACACCAACAGAAGCTAAAACTGACCTGCCTCTGGGAGAAGCCTTAGAAACAGAAGGAGAAGTCCTAACCACCCTAGGAAGGGAGGGGAGTACAGTAACTTGAGAAGCCCCTTCAGCCTGACCTGCCTCCTGAGAGACCACCTCCTGCAAAATCAAAGTCTCCCCCTGAGACTCCAGAGAAGTCTCCGTCGGAACCACCGGTTCCACTGAAGCCTCTAAAGAACCGGCGTCCGGAACGGACGACTCATCTTGCCTGGGTTTAACTGCTTTGTCTTTGCGCTTCTTCGCAGAAGCGGGCGCCGGAGAATCCGACGGCATATTATAATTGCACCGCTTCCCAAAGACCAACCTAGCACAATCTAACCTTCGCTTAATAGTGCGTTTATTGAACCTAGCACAAAAGCGACACCCAACAACGTCGTGCTCAGGCCCCAAACAAGGAATACACAAAGAATGATAATCCCTATGCGGTATCTGTTTCCCACAAGAAATACAGTTATTCACTTTTTCTGACATCCGGTAAAACACTGAGGCAAGAAAAAACCAAAATATTCCCCAACGGGGTACTTAGCCAACTTGGATTCGGTCTGAAACTCCAAATTCGAAAAATTTCAGAACGCCGAACGGCACTTGCAACGCTGCTTCTGCATTGGACCATGCGGCAAAAAAGACTGAGGAAATGACGTCGGTCATGCGCTTTTGTACCCTGACGTCCTGATGTCAGTTTTAAGCGCCTTGACCGACGTCAGCCTAATACTTTGGTATTCGGGCCGACCGAGGACAGCGGACTACCCATATGTAAGGACTGCAGCAATGTGAGATGAAGAACATCTGAGTATATTATATAATCTGCGTGGGTGGGGACTATTATTTCATGTCAAACTACTTGGTTGCCTCAGTCATCAGAGAGTTAGTGCAAAGCCTGACTAATTTATGTGTCTCTTAATACTTTGCTCCTCCTACCCCTTCTACTCATTAACTGTAAGTCCTTCCTTATTAACCATTATACTATCTACCTCTAGAATATCTTGATTGTACTAACATGCTATGTTATGCCTGTATTCTGCACTGCTAAATTTATTGTGATAACCTGTAATATATATTGTAAATAGGATTATTCTGCACTGCTACATTTACTGTGATAACCTGTAATATGTTTTGTAAATAGGATTATTTTTTTGTTTTGTTTAATGTTTCCTTATTTGTTATTGTGCTAATTTCATTGTTCTTGAAGCTTAACTCCCCGGGCCTCAACTGAAAATGGACATGTATCCAGTTAGACTAGCCCGGTCAACAAATGTAAAATAAAATAAATAAAAGGGAAACAGAAGTTTAGCTTGCTATTTTATTGTCTGTTACTATCTGGCATCTCCACAACTTTATATCAGTTTAGGAGCAAAAAACAAAAAAGACAAAACTCTTATCTCCCGCCTTTTAACTTTATCAAACTGCTTGCAGCAAATGCAGGCAAATATAAGCAAGCAGCTTTTACAGTTTATATCACTCACAGAGGATGAAAGTAGTCCATTTCTCAGTTGATATGCAGTAAAGGCTTTCTTCTAATGAATGCCAGTAATGTACTTAAGATTAATTGTCACCTGCGAAATACACCAACTACCACTTTGCACCAAATTTGACTGCCCCCTTCACCCTTACCAAGCATACATCTGTAGCTAAAATCCCTAATAGCTGCCCTAGTCAGTTTCCAGTGGCCACCTCCTGTGTTATGAAGGAACAAATGGACTGATTAGTGCCTGTCCTACAGAGGAAATGAACAGCCAGATGGATGATGTTTGGCAAGCAGTTGGAGAAGAAATGACTGCATCTATCTGTTTTTGTTGTTTGCTGAATATCTATCCATCCATATCTATGTCATTTTATATATATATATATATATATATATATATATATATATATATATATATATATATATATATATATATATATATTTATATGGGTGTACTTTTGAAGAACGAAAGTTCACTACTTCGAACTTCAAAAGTACACCCACACTAACGCGAAAGTGCACTTTCACGAAAGTGCACTCTTGCAAATCTGCTAGACCGAATGGGCTAGCAGTCACAGACCTTAGGGTTAGGGCATGGGTTAGGGTAAGGAGATAGTAAGTAGGACTATCCCCTTACCTTGACCCATGCCCTAACCATACGTTCCATGACTATTGCACCACAGTGGAAGACATTCCACATCGGGCCATGTCCTCCATTGTGGTGCAATAGTCATGGACCTTAGAGTTAGGGCACAGCACAGGGTAAGGGGATAGTTAGTAGGGCTATCCCCTTACCTTGACCCGTGCCCTAACCCTAAGGTCCATGAGTATCATACCACAGTGGAGGACATAGCCCATTTTTCAATGTCCTCCATTGTGGTGCGGTAGGTTCGGTCTAGTGAGCTTAAGCGAAACTGCACTTTCATTAAAGTGCACTTTCGCTTAAGTGGGGATGTACTTTCCCATTTTGAAAAAGTGAATTTTCATTGTAGAAAAGTACACCCATATATATATGTATAGAGGTTTACTACTGAATATTCAAATTGACCTGCATGTGGTTTAAAGGGAGTTTTCAAATGGGCAGAATGCCGACTCAAAATACATTGACTACACTACAGTGAATGGGTAGCATAGTTCAATTATCTGAGTTTGGCATTGTACACAGAGATAGGGAATTAACCCATTTTCTCACTGTAGTACAAACTTGGAGTTGGTATATATAGTTTTCAGGGGGTGGACCCACATGGGGTATGCAGGGGGGCTTGTCCCCCTGCAGAATAATAAAATACAAGTACCGTTGACTAAGGAATGTCATGGTACGGTAAGCTGCATATCATGGGTAATTAATGTCACTATCTGCTATATCGAATACATCAAACTATAGGTGCCGATGTATTCAGTTTCGACCTGGATACATTTTTGCTGTTCCAGATTCAGGATTTTGGGTTGACCATGCAAACGGTCGATGTATGCAATTTCAAGCTTTCAGCAGTAATTGATGCACACACACACACACACACACACGCACATATAAATATCTACTGTGTGTGTGTGTGTGTGTGTGTGTATATATATATATATATATATATATATATATATATATATATATATATATATTTATAGATATAGATAAATATATATATATATATATATATATATATATATATATATATATATATATATATATATATGTGTATATATATATATATATATATATATATATATATATATATATATATATATATATATATATATATATATATATATAGGACTGCGGTGGTGGTTGTCGCCTCACAGTAAGACATTGTCCTGTTCGATTCTCAGCTACAGGGTCTTCTGTGTGGAGACATGAGTGAATGGGCGTACCTTCGTTGAAGGTTGTGCGTCAGGGCTGGCAACTTGGCAGGTAAAAATCAACTGCCATTCATTAGCGGACCGGAGTTCCACTGTGGCGACCCCTAACCAGGAAAAGCTGAAAGACACAACAACAACATATATGTATATAGGCACACACACACACACACACACACACACACACACACACACACACACACACACACACACACACACACACACACACACACACACACACACCACACACATTTTTGTTCTAGATAAATATTAATAATCCACACAGCATTAAGCTACATCCTGCCTCAAGGAGGGACACACAAGGTAGACTCAGAGATGTTTTTCTTAAAGATCATCACTGTTCTTTGTACCAAAATTCAGTGCAAAGCTTAAATCATTGGAGGACAAAGGTTCTAAATCTGGAGCAGTTTTTCTGAAGTGAAACTTCTTTAGGCACAATATCATAGGATCATAGGAGTTTGCTAACTATCAACCTGAAGGTCATTTCAAACCTAGCTGATTCATCCCAGTGTAATACCATAGGTATGCTTGTCAATACCCAGGAATTAATTTAGTAATGACTGCCCATGTCCATGGGGGTTGTGGGTGCTATTCCCAATAAGAATTTACTGTGCCCCATCCACTCGTCCAGTTTCCTCTTGGACAGTGTCATAGAGGTGCTCTGTTTCACATGAACTAGCAGCCTAGTCATGTGAGGTTGGTATAATGGGTAAGGTTTTTACCTTATAGACACAGGGTGCAGGGTTTGATTCTTACATGGGGTAATTGGCTAGGCTTAAAATGGTCTACAGAGCAGTTAGCCTAGTACTAATCTGTGAACTTATTCCAAAGACAGGGCAGTTGCTGGGAGACAAATCTGTCCCTCCAGCATGTCCTATTTATGTTGCAGGCCATATTTAGATCCCTGGATTGGGTAGCTCTAGCTCCGTTTGATTTATGGATATGCAGCAAGTTCATTAGGTTGATGTTTGAGATTGCTCTGTAAACCAGGCATAAGTCTCCTCTAAGAAGTCTAGGTGATACAGAGTATGGTGACAGGGACTTTAATCAGTCTGTGTAAGGCATGTGATGGTGTCCCTTGATCTTCTTTGTTAGAAACTGCTGAGGTCTCTCCAACTGCTGCAGGTGTTTTGTATGGTACATGCTGAATGGGGGGGGTTATACTCAATTATGGGTCAGATAAGTGCCAAGTATAGAGGGGTTATAATCTCCTTTGCTCTCAAGTCTTTGCCTTTACTAATCAAGTGTACTATGTGGAAAGCCTTCCTTATTATAGTAGACAGATGGTGGTCGAAGTCAGTGTCTACTTGTGATCTCAGATCCTTTACCACTTTGTGGGTACTTAGAGTATTGTTCTTGATTTGATAGTGTGAATGGGACATGTTTTTGCTGAAGGGAATAATGATGCATTTCTTTGCATTCAGTGAGATGACTAAGATACCAGTCATTTGTCTGCATAATACCTTCCTGGAGTATACTGACATAATTCAGGGATTCAACAATTGCACAGAGTTTGCAGTGTCCGCAGACTTGATCGGCCACAATCCCTTAGTTTTAGCCTGAACATCTGAGAAGTATGTACCAAACAGTAGGGGACCCAGCACTGACCCCTGTGGTACCCCACTGGTGACAGGCCTGCTGGTGATGTGAAGTTACCCACTTTGATAGTGTGTGTCTAGTTTATGAGCCAGTTGACAACCCATCTTACAACAAAGATGTTTACATTCAGTTTGCTAAGTCTATCAGTAATGCCTGAGTGTAGGATTGTGTAAAAAGCCTTTGCCAAGTCGAGGTATGCCTGTGCACAGATTTGCCTTCGTCAGTGGCCTTTGTCACAAAGAAATACACCAGATTTAACAGGAAAGATCTGCACTTGACAAAGCCAAACTGGGTTGGATCCAAGATTTGGTGGTCACCTTTGTCTTTCTTTATGAGGTCAGTGTACATGAGGCAATGTAGCAATTGTCTCATGTACACTGACAACCCACTTCTTCTACTCCACAAAAATTCATTATGTGAGAGATGCATCTATATCAAGAACCTAGAAGCCAGTCTCTCTCGCTCACCAGTCAGTACATCTGATATTAAGCAGGTTGTCAGCATGCACACCTCACTGCCTGAACCTAGCAAACCAACAACACATACACCTACATATGCAGAGGTCCTTATCAAAAGCTTACCAAAACATCAGAGACCTCACAAACACAAACACATGCACACTTCACATAATACATCCTCTGCAGAACATAGTACACATAATGTATCACAAACCAGTATCTCACCAGTCAAGCCCCTAAGGCATAACACACAAAAAAAAAAATCTTAGTCATAGGCAACTCAGTTGTGAGACACACATATGTCCATCTCACCAGGTTGGATAAGGAAAAGGTAATGGTCAGCTGTCTGTCAGGTTCTAGAATCTGCCACATCATGCATGTGCTGAAGTCTCTCAACAACAGGTACTGTTATGACTCTGTCATAGTTCATGCTGGTGTGAATGACTTGAGACATACCTCACTGGACTATATGAAGAGAGACATGACTGAGCTCTTGGTTTTTGTGTCTCAGGCAGGGATGTTTCTACCCTTAAGCAGCATTTTACCTTGATCTACGATGATACCTCAATACAAACAAAAAATGATTGACTTCAACAATTGGCTTAGTTTCTAATGTCATTCAAAGGGGATCCAGTATCTGTAAGCCTGAGATGACATGGTCAACAGACCTTGATGCTTTGCCAGAGATGATCATCATCTGTCACCCCTAGGATTTTGGTTACTAAAGCTAAGGCTTTTGCCATCCCCATAGTCCCTATTTTAGGCAATGTCACAGGAACAAAATTCCCAATGTAAAAATACCCTGTAAAAGCAACCAAAACCTTATGCTGCTAAATGCTAGGAGTCCAAACCAGAAACTGCACACACTGAAAGCAATCCTCACCCTGGAAGATGCTGACATTTCTGCCATCACTGAGACCTGGTTTATGGCTGTGGAGAGCACCACAGCTATACCAGGTAACATTTCCTTCCACACATTCAAACCACAAACTGAGGGTATAAGAACTAAAGGAGATGGTGTATCAATATTCATTAAAGATAAATACACCTCTAGATTGGTTAAACAGCACAATTCCGTTAAATTAATTCATGTAAAACTGACTGTGAGTAAGATCCTGCTTCAGGTCATTGCCAGCAATAGGAACCCTTCCTTGAATCAGCCTACTTGGCTCTACTTGAGTAAATCAAAATACAACCAAATACCCTAGTTTTGGGTGACTTTAATTACCCATCCATAGACTGGGTAGATTATACGTGTTCTAACTCACTTGCCCAAAGGATCCTGGACTTCGCCCTGGACCGGCTGGCTGACACACCCACAAGGCGCTCAAACATTCTGTACCTGGTGCTCACCAACATGGGGACAGCCACACTGACCTCAGTGTGTGGTCATCCCTAGTAAGATCTGGCTATAAACAGTCTCGCTAGAAGTAACTATAACACTACCCCCCCCCCCCCCTAGCAACAACTAGACTAAAAAACTTCTCCAAGGTCAATTACAACCTCTTAAGTGATGGCATATATAGATTCATAGCCCCTCCCTCCACTTATGGAGCAGACACCTATGCTGAGTTATACACCAATGCTTTATATAAGCACCTGTACAATTGTATTGACTCTGCCATACCTGATAGAACCAAAGCAAGATCTTCAAGGAAAAACAAACCTACCTGGTGGACAACTGTCATTGGCTATACAATAGGAGAAAGAAATTGCTTTCTCAGAATAGGAAGGAACTGTCTCAAAACTGGAAACACTACCTCCTCAACTTAATCAAGCAAATAAGACTCCTAGTGAAGTCCTCCAAAGCTAACTTCAAATCCAGATTAGTTTCCCTAACTAAGGATAACCACAAGGAGTTCTTTAATAGCATCAGTATCTTCAGAGTAAGGCCCAGATTTGCACTGAACTCATAGTTGATGGTACTACATATACAGAACCTGTGGCTATAGCAATCCTGCTGACTGACAGGTTCAGTGAAAACTTCACTCCTCTATCACTGCCACATATACCTCAAAGCATCCCTAACTCCTGTCCACCACCTAGAATCTCTGAGGAGCAGGTCTTAAATGCCCTCTCCAAAGGGAAAAACACAGCCTCTATGGAGCCAGACAACATCCTGGGCTGTGGTCTACATGGGTTAAAATAGGAATTAGCATCACCATTGGACACTCTTTTCTATCACATTCTAAGCACTGACTTCGTCCCAGTTGGATGGAAAACAGCTACTATCATCCCTTTGCACAAAGGAGGTGCATCCATGGACCCCAGGAATTATAGACCCATTAGCCTGACCAGCCTAATCTGCAAGGCCATGGAACAAATCATCATGGACCTTATTAATAAAGATATAAGAAATCTGCAAACATTCAGCCCATCCAGTTTGGCTTTGTCAAGGGGAGATCAGGCCTGTTAAACTTGGAGGACTATTTCAAGACAGTCACCAAAGCCCTAGAAGAGGGCAAATCTGTGCATACGACCTACCTACACTTAATCAAGGCCTTTGACACAATCCCCCACTCAGGCATTATTGATAAACTCACCCAGATGGGTATCAACCCATATATTGTCAGGTGAGTTGCAAACAGGGTCACTGATAGAACTCATACGGTCAAAATAGGGGACTCCACCTCTTCCAGTAAACCCATAACCAGTGGTGTTCCACAGGGATAGGTTTTGGGACCTCTACTGTTCTGACTCTGCTTCTCTGAAGTACAGACTAAAACTAAAGGACGGTTCCTGACAAAGTTTGCTGATGACTGCAAACTTGAAGCATCACTGAAACCATACCAATGTCAGTATCCTGCAAGAAGGTCTTACACAGACTAATGACTGGTGCCAAAGTCATAGTGTTAAACTTAATGCAAAAACATGCATTATCATTCTGTTTGGCAAGGGTGATGTTTCTGTAAACTAGCACATCAATAGCAATACCCTAAACACGCACTCAGTGGTGAAAGATCTGGGCACACAGGTTGACAGAAACCTTAAATTTGATCACCATGTAGCCACAATAGTAAGAAGGGTATTCTATGTTGCTCATCTCATAAATAAGGGCATTACTCCAGAAAAAAAGAGGTTATAACCCCCTGTGCTCTTCCCTCATCAGGACAATAGCAGAGTACAATGCTACCTTTGGTATGTAACTTTCCAAACACCTGCAGCAATTGGAGGGACCGCAAAGGTTCCTTACAAAGAAAAGTCAGGGTCTTCAAGATCTGTCTTATGTGGGCAGACAGAAATCATTGTCACTTTACTCTGTGTTGTACAGACTGCTCAGAAGTGACCTGTGCCTTGCATGTAGAGCAATCTCTGACCCAGCCTTAATGGAAATGCTGAACATTCACAAGCCAAATAGCACATGGGTCACTCACTCATAGGACCTTTACCTGGTATGTGATATCAACAGAACTTGCTGGAGAGACAGATTTGTCTCACAGAGGTTGCCCTACTTTTGAAACAAGCTTCCTATGCTTGTTAAACAAAACCCCTCATTGGCCCTATTTAAAATGTAATTTGGATGATTGAATGAGTAACTGGAAATTTACCCCAGGGGTTCCACTTGTGTCCCTCTTGGGCAGGTGCAATAGGTGCTGATTTCAGCATCTGCTCAAACCAGATACTCTTGAGAACATGGGTTAAACTTGATTAGGCTTGTAAGGGCCCTGGGGCCATTAGCCTAGTAACCTCCTATGATCCTATGATCTTATTATACATTCCATGGCATTACAGATGAAGCTGGTCAGGGTTATGGGTCTGTAATTCCATGGGTCTGTTGCTAGGCCACCTTTGTGTGGGGAGGGATAACTGTTGCTGTGCTTCATTACACAGGAACAAAGCCAGTAGTTAGGCTATGATTGAAAAGGGTACTTAATGGTGATGTTATAGTTCATATTTTAGCCTGTTTAGAAGACAGCCTGGGGTGCTGTCTGGTCCCATAGAGGTTGTGTTTTTTTGCCTTGGACAAGACTTTAATGACCTGTTCTTTAGCTATGTATGGTGGGAGGAAGGTCAGGGGAAGGTTTGTAATAAGTTTGTTCAAATATTTTTATATAATTTAAACACATAAAAATATTACAAACATTCTAATGTAAGTTTTGAGTAAATATATACAATACACAATATTTACGTCTGGCCTAGCATTCAAATAATTCACAAACAAAGAAAATAAAGCTGTACAATTACCAATAAAACATTTAATATCTTTAAACAACATTCAGTCTACGTTTGTGAATGAGATGACTTTAGAGTTTTTATTAAATCAATAACTTTAGTCCAAAGATTAACAGACCATTTTCTGGGATAAATTCTTCTTTCCTTTACTTTTATTTCTGTGAAGGCTGATTCTTCCAATAGTAGTAAAAACTCTTGGAAGGTGGATGTTGCAGTTGATTTCCATTTCCTGGTTATACATTTTCCTGACACTGCTAAGATGGTTAAGAGGAGATAAAAAGTGTTTCTTGTCATAGTATTTTCTGCATTTACATTCAATAAAATTAGAGATTTAGATAGAATAAATGTGTCTGAAAATAAAGCTTGACAAAAATTTCCTATATCAACCCAGTATTTATTAATTTTGTTACAGCCATAAATGATGTGTTCCCAATCAGCTGGATATTCAATAGAACATCTCCAACATGCAATAATGGAGGATGATTGGATTTTTGCAACTTTATTAGGAGTATAAAAGGCTCTATGTAAAAATGTCCATGTAAAGATTTTCTACTTTTGTAAATTTGATGTTAAATTCACACAGTGCGATATATTGGATTTAACTTCTGGAGTTAAGTTTAAGATTTGATCCTTATTCATAAATTCCCAAAATTTTTGTTTGGGTATAGTTTTATAATTTATTATAATTTTATAAAGATTGGAGATTAGATTAGGCCAATTTACATTATTGTAAATCATATTTTGAATATGAGAGACCATCTTGGGTTTAGATTTAAATGAAGAATTTTCAATTATTCTACAAAGGTCTTGTGCATGAGAAAGAATACTATTTAAAATACTCCAATCAAAATCAGAGATGTTGTATATATTTGTTAATTCGTTGTTCTGTAATACAGTTAGATTCTTTATGCAATGTTGGCAGCAAATGAATTGTTTTGATTCCCAATCTTTAAAAACATTTTATGAATTTTGTTGGTACAGTTTTTAGTAATTCTAAATGGTATTAATATTTCCCACCAGAGTTTTATATCTAAATTTGAGTTTATAAATGTTCTGATATTGTTATAGATATGATTTATTATGTTTACTTTAGTGGGTTTTGCTATATTATGGCAAGTAAATACCAAAGATCCACATTTTGCATATTTACTGAAAGATTACTTGCTAATTTATTCTCATTCAAGAAGATGATTGTGTGAAGAGTTTTCCATACAGATAAAAAATTAGGATCCAACCAATTTATGGCCATTTTGAGAATGGAAGCCTTTATATATGAGTCAAGATCTGGAAAATTTATTCCCCCTTGTTCCCATGGTCTAATATGATGATAATTTGCAATGTTGTTTTTCTTTGGGAACCATACACATTTTAATAAGGTTTTATTAAATTCATGTAATATTGTTTTATTTGGAGGTATAGGAATGGCTTGTATAATATAATTTATCTTTGGGAGTAAAGTCATTTTTATTAATTGTAATCTGTCTTCAAAATTTAAGAATAATTTATTCCATTTATCTATTAGTAATTTTATAATAGATAAACTGGTTGTATAATTTCTGATTACAATTTCATTTATGTTACCAAATAAGGTTATTTCTAAGTAATTTATAGATGTGACTAATGTACCTATTTTGTGATTTAGATTAAGATTTATATTATGTTTGTTATTTAATATCATATATCTGAACTTTGTTTTACTTATTCTTAAACCTGAATTAGTGTAGAATTTAGTAATTTGCAAATCTAATTCTTTAAGAGATTCATCTGAAACCCCCAAGGTTAGAAGGATATCATCTGCAAAAAGCATGATTTTAGAATGGAATTGTCTATGAATGTTAATACGAATTATTTTTGTTGATTGACGGATATTAATTGCAAATATTTCTATGGCTAAAGCAAACAGAATTGGAGATAGAGGGCATCCCTGTTCAGTGCTTTTCATGATTTTTATAGCTTCCAAAGTAAATGGACCAAGTTTTACATAAGCAAGATTATTACTATATAGACTTTTTATCAGGTGTATAAATTGAGAGGGAAAGTCAAAAATTTCTAATAATCTAAAAAGGAAGTTCCAGTTTAGTGTATCAAAAGTTTTTTAATATCAAGAGCAATTAGAAGAGCTTATTGATCATCCCTATTAATGATATCTATAAGAGTAAGAATCATTTGAATGTTATCATGTGTTTGTCTATCGTATATGAATCCTGTTTGATCTTCATGAACAATATTTTTTAGGGATTTCTGTATTCTATTTACTAAAATGGATGTAAAGATTTTATAATCATTACTGAGAAGAGAAATAGATCTATACGAGCTACACAAAGTTGGATCCTTATTTTCTTTTAAGATAGGGGTAATCAGTGAATATCTCGAAGAGGGAGAAATCGAGTGTTGTAAGTGAATTATATTGAGAGCATTGTGCAGTAAAGTTGAGGCGGGAGGTGGTAGTACTTTATATATCTCATTTATGATTCCATCTATTACAGGAGTTTTGTTATTTTTACTTTGTTTAAGTTTATCAGTTATCTCTTTTAATGATATTTGTTGTTGTAGATCTAATTTTATTTTTCTGGTAATTTGTTATATTAGATAAGTTTATGTCTATATTTAAAGAATTTGAATTAAGAGGGGTATTAGTTTGGAGATCAGAAAAGTGGAATTTGAAAGCATCAAGAATATCACTTATGGTTGAGACTATTCTATTATTTTTACCCTTATGTATAATTTTTGCTATGCTATTTTCTATGGATTTTTTTTATTCTCATTGATAAATTATGAATATGTTTAGGAAACATCGAATGTGAATTGATTTTTAGTTATTCAAAAGCTATATTAGTCTTGTGTGTTAATATTTCATTATATTTTTATTTAACTGAACTATTCCTTTCTTCTTTGTGGAAGCATCATTGGAATCATCCTAAATTTATATCAATTAATTGTTTTTGCATGTTCTGGAGTACTGATTCCCATTCTTTGGTTTTATTTTTGTACCATGAGAGGATTTTGCCATACAGATAAGCTTTTAATGTGTCCCATAAAATTACTGTGTTTGTATCATGTGACTGATAGGTTTCTAGAAAATATATTATTTCTGAGTATACCCATGGTTTGAATTGTTTTAAGCTTATAGTGTAGGAGGGGATTCTAGTTGTTAGGTTTAGTTTTTTAAAATCAGATGCCATTTTGAGAATGAGGGAGTTATGATCTAAAAAATGACATGGGAGCAGGGGTGGCCCGTGCTATCGGACTGCCAGACTGCAGCCCCCAAAATCAAAAAGAAAATAAAAAAATAGAAAAAAAAACTGGTTTTGAATTTCGCGCATGCCCAGTAGTCCCAACTACTGCACGTCTATGCGCATGCTCCTGACAGTCCGGCAGTCTCCATAGGGGGACACAAGGAGACGTCTGTGCACAGACTCGCTGGGAGAATATGACGGGGCCGGACTGCAACAGCCAGGATTTAATCGCTTATCTCGGGAAGGAGTTTTGGAATGCAGGGATCTCACGAGTCTTGTGCGGGCAGGACGGATATTATGGAGAACGGACAGGACAGGTAAGTTGAATATATGGTGTGTGCTTGTATTTACTATCTGAAGTGTGTGGTGCTGCTTGCATACTTGAAAGTAGTGTGTGTGTGTGTGTGTGTGTGTGTAAATGCCCCAGGTGCTCATGGTGGTGTGGTAGGGAATACCTCAGGCTTGAACCCTGTACCCTGTATGCAGGTGTTAAAGACTTGAATTCCCTACCCACCACCATTTGTAAAAAAATTGCAGATTTTTGCCTCATATTTGATCTGATCTGTTCCTCATAATATCTGTGGTTTGTAAATGCTTTAATGCTTGATATTTGATGGTGTAGTAGTAGCATTGTTGCCTCACAGCTGCAGGTTCTCAGGTTTGATTCTTGGCTGGGGTTCCTTCTTTGTGGGGTCTGTATCTTCTCCCTGTGTTTGTGTGGGTTTGCTTTTGAGTCCTCCCATGTTACAAAGACATGTCTGCATTATTTCTTCCTGGGCCTCTGCTGAAAATTGTTTTTTTGTTCCAAGTCAGACTGTCCTGATTAACAAATGTTAAATAAAATTGACAGGCATTTGAATTTCAGACTTCAGGTTTCTGAATGTTTAATTTCTTGCAAAATTGATGGTGCAGTGGTAGTATTGTTGCCTCACAGCTATAGGTTTTCTGGTTTGATTCTTGGTTGGGGTGGCTTCTGTGTGGAGTCTGCATCTCCTCCCTGTGTTTGTGTGGATTTGCTCTGGTGCCCTGCCATTTTACAAAGACGTGTCTGCAGTATTAATTCCTGCGTCTCTGCTGAAAATTGGTTTTGTTCTGTCTGCAGTAAAATTGACAGGCATTTGAATTTCAGACTTCAGGTTTCTGAATGTTTAATTCCTTGCATAATTGATGGTGCAGTGGTAGCATTGTTGCCTCACAGCTATAGGTTTTCTGGTTTGATTCTTGGTTGGGGTGGCTTCTGTGTGGAGTCTGCATCTCCTTCCTGTGTTTGTGTGGATTTGCTCTGGTGTCCTGCCATTTTACAAAGACGTGTCTGCAGTATTAATCCCTGCATCCCTGCTGAAAATTGGTTTTGTTCTGTCTGCAGTAAAATTGACAGGCATTTGAATTTCAGACTTCAGGTTTCTGAATGTTTAATTCCTTGCATAATTGATGGTGCAGTGGTAGTATTGCTGCTTCACAGCTATAGGTTTTCTGGTTTGATTCTTGGTTGGGGTGGCTTCTGTGTGGAGTCTGCATCTTCTCCCTGTGTTTGTGTGGATTTGCTCTGGTGCCCTGCCATTTTACAAAGACGTGTCTGCAGTATTAATCCCTGCGTCTCTGCTGAAAATTGGTTTTGTTCTGTCCGCAGTAAAATTGACAGGCATTTGAATTTCAGACTTCAGGTTTCTGAATGTTTAATTCCTTGCATAATTGATGGTGCAGTGGTAGTATTGTTGCCTCACAGCTATAGGTTTTCTGGTTTGATTCTTGGTTGGGGTGGCTTCTGTGTGGAGTCTGCATCTCCTCCCTGTGTTTGTGTGGATTTGCTCTGGTGCCCTGCCATTTTACAAAGACGTGTCTGCAGTATTAATCCCTGCGTCTCTGCTGAAAATTGGTTTTATTCTGTCCGCAGTAAAATTGACAGGCATTTGAATTTCAGACTTCAGGTTTCTGAATGTTTAATTCCTTGCATAATTGATTGTGCAGTGGTAGTATTGTTGCCTCACAGCTGTAGGTTTTCTGGTTTGATTCTTGGTTGGGGTGGCTTCTGTGTGGAGTCTGCATCTCCTCCTTGTGTTTGTGTGGATTTGCTGTGGTGCCCTGCCATTTTACAAAGACGTGTCTGCAGTATTAATCCCTGTGTCTCTGCTGAAAATTGGTTTTGTTCTGTCTGCAGTAAAATTGACCGGCATTTGAATTTCAAACTTCATGTTCTTCAGAATACATAGTAGCACAACCTTTTTTTCTAGCAATTTTCTAAGTTTATAAGATGAATATTTTAAATTTGTCCCTATTTTTGGGACTGTATTTCCCCATTATTGGCTTAGTCCAGGTTTTTGTGCTAAGTTTGACAGCTATGGCAAGAACTGAATTCACTGAATATGTTTGAGGGCTGTATTCCCTCATTACTGGGTTTGTCCAGGTGTTTTGTACTAAGAGGTTGACAGCTATGGTGAGAACTGAATTCACTAAATGATAGCCATTTAAGTTTCAGTCTTCCTCTCTTTTACAAAGCAGCTGATGTATGTAGTGGTATGTTACTCTGACTGTTTTTTGCTCAGGGACCTTGGCAGTAAAATATATGGTGGCAACACAACATTTTATTCTAGCAACTTTCCAAGATTATACAAGCAATGTTTAATGTGTCCCTGGTTTTGGGCTTTGACCCCCAATACATTTTGGCTTTTTCCAGTTTTCTTGAGCTGCGAAGTTGAGATGCAGTTGAGTATTGAGTAGATTTTACAAAGAGTTGAGAGCTGCAGGGGAATAGAAGTTTAGTGCTTTGCCTAGTTAATACTATAGCACAACAGGTTGTGTACTTGCTTTTGATGCAGAAGGCTGTGGGTTCTACTCCCACAAGGGGTGGATGCTGCCGTACTCAGAATGTTCTCCTTGGTGAAGATACTAACTATGAGTTTGTTATCAGTTTGCCATCCATTTCCTCTTGCAATATTATTACTAGCTTATCATTTTTTAATGTAATATAGGCAATTTATTCCTGAGGGGCAACAGACACTTTATTTTTCGATGAAACCATGAAATATAAAGGTGATTGCTAGCAGCAACCGCTTCATTAGTTACAGATTTCTTTAATGTGGAATTATTTAGATGACTTACTTCAGAGATTGTGCATATTTACTGATAATGGACTGTAGAATTGTGCATATTTACAGATAAAGGTGGACTGTAAAATTGTGCATATTTACTGATAATGGTGGACTGTAGAATTGTGCATATTTACTAATAATGGTGGACTGTGGAATTGTGCATATTTACTAATAATGGTGGACTGTAGCATTGTGTATATTTACTAATAATGGTGGACTGTGGAAGTCTGAGTAGACTTTTTTATGATAAATGTTCTCAACTGGGCAGTTTTGCCATTATGGTGCATATGGTTTGTTTCATTGCTTACTGGAAAAATGTTCAAAACAAATTTAAAACACACTCTAACAAGTGTACTGTATTGTACAAGGAATATAATTTTAGTACAATGAGGAAGGTGTATCAAAGAGCACATGTATATTTCATATGCAAGGGGCCTATGATTCGAAAACAGCCCAAAATTAATCTTTATCTGCCACTGGCAAAATGTATTTTCTTTGAATGTGGGTTTCAATGCTGTTTCAATGAATGTGAGTTTCAAGGGCAGAGAAGTTTTAATGCTAAGTTTTCATTGTGAGACTGCATTGCTTTGTTTAACAGATGGCTTAGTGTTTGTGCTGTAAAATACAAAATAAAACTTTCAAATGAAGTCCAACTCATCATAGAAGTAAAGCAGTATGCACATTAGTGTTTATGGTAAATGGAGTGAAATAGCCAAGTAATGGTTCATTGGAATGGCTGCAGAGGCTCCATTCAACCATTATTTTGTCAGGGGGGGAAGGGCAGCAAACTCAGACAGGCCCAGCTGAACTATACCTCCCAACTGTCCAGATTTTCAAAGAATGAATAGATTTTTGCTTCTTATTTTTAGTTTGTTCATAAAATTTGTAGTTTTAATTCCTAAATGATTTGCCAGAAGTCACTAAATAATAAGTTTCAGACTTCATAACCTTCAGAAAAATGCATGTTAAAGTAAGAGCTGTTCTATCAACTGTCTCAATTTATACAAGAGCAATTTTAGTACTGTTTATATGTGCCCCCAATATATTTGGCCTTGTTCAGATTTACTGCATTAACAGGTTGAGAGGTACATGCAAATAAATTGCTTTATAGAATAAGGCATAGCCAACCTCTCAACTGTCCCCAATTTTTGGCTCAAAATGTTGCTCTTCCCCCTAATAATCCCTCCGCAAAATAGCAATTTTGGAAGAAAACATGGAGGGTTTACAATTAAGAAATAACTGTAATAATCAAAGTTCTAGATTACTTGAAATGGATGTAGATTCTTTTATTTTGTCAGCTGCTCAAGGTAGCAGTACTAATATTAAAGTGTCCCTTCTTTGACAGGTAGCAGCTGTATTGTGTGTCTATTTTATATTTTTGCATCACATTTTTGGTCCATTTTTCATAAAATTGTGTTTTTTGGCAAATTAGTGACAAATCACTAAAGACTGAAGTTAGAAAATGACAGACATTTGAGTTTCAGATTTTATACCCTTCAGAAAATTCATACTAATGCAAGACCTATTCTATTATCTTTCTAAGTTTATTAGAGCAATATTTAAAATTGTCCTTATTGTTGGGCCTTTGTCCCACTTCTGTGTATGGCTTTGTCCAGATTTCTTGCTCTTGAGGTTGAGAGGTATGACAAATGTGTCAGGGCCATCACAGTCAGCCAGAGAGATTTCAAATTGTAACATGCTTGTTGCACCCCACTCCCCATGTAGTGACTCTGGATGTGTCCAAGCAAGGCAAGGAGTAGTTGTATCTACCTTGGATGGGGAGGACACACTGCATAAGTACTACAGTGGCTTTTCATCTGTCCTTGATTTTGCAGAATGGTCTGGTTTCTGTCATATTTTTGTACTGTTGATTTATGCTTATTACTCAGATTTATGCTTATTACTCAAAGTGCCTGTTGCTCTGTGTTTAAGTAGCAATGCTTTAATGACCATAAGGTAAGCTTGTCTGACATCGTAAGATGCAAGTAAGCTTTAATAAGCATACTGTTAAAGAATTGCCAACATTGAAAGCCTTTCTGTTGTTGCCATGCAGAGAATACTTGACTAGATAATGTATAAGTCTTGGGTATTAAAGGACAGGATTCCATTATTTTAAAAAGCTCATTACACTTGTTGGAGACTTCCAGTCATCTCTACAGACTTTACCCGTAAACTAAACAGAATGCCAATCATGTGTGGTCCATAACCTGTACAGTAATCCTTTAAGCAATGTATCTTGAGCTTGTTTCTTGCTTGCTTTTCATTTTTTACTTTTGTCATGTTTTCCCCATGAAACAAGTTGTCAGGCAGCAGGTCTTTTTTGGATAAGAAACATTTTTACAAGTGGGGACATCACATAGATTTCTACTTTCAGCATGTTACTTGGTACTTTAATAAAGCTGAATATATTATAATTAGAACTGCAGTGCAAGGAGAAGTGGTTTGAGTTGAGTGCTTCTGTTTTTTCTTATACTTGATTTTGACTGGCATTCCAGTAATGTATTTAAAAAGTAATTTATTTTTTCATGCCTCACAACCTTTTGTTTCCATCTAGATATTAAGTAAGCTGTCATGCAGCCAATGCATTGAAATATTTTTATTCTTCTACACTTATTTTTGTCTTGATTGGACTTTCATAATGATGGTTTGCCACCCAGGGCAGCGTATTTAATTAAAGTTATTTTTTTGTGGTTTTGTGCATAGCCCCTCCCCTTTATGGTTGACCACACCCCTTCCCCTTGACCCCACCCATTCAGCTGTCTCCTGCAGCCCCCCTGTGATTTGAAGTCACCAGCCGCCACTGCATGGGAGTATGTTAAAATTAATTATTTTTGTATTTAAGTCTTGTGATATGTACAGTTTAGTCTGAGTATTGAATCTATAGTTTCTATGTGAATATAGTAAAGAGGTGTTTTCTTTATAAACATAAGTGTCAGTTAAATTTAGGTTACTCGTTATGGTTTTTAAGGTTTTCCCAATTGAAGATAGGTGGATAGGTCTGGTGTTTCTGGTCTCTGTTTTTATCTATTATGCAATTAACGTCTCATCCCAGGATTAAAACCCCTTTTTGAACTCTGTTAATAAGATTTATATGTTTTCTCACTGTAAATATTCCTATACCTGGAATCCAATAAATGTTATCTAAAGTCCAAACTCTATTGTTATATTTTATTATTAATATTGTTAGTAGTCTATCCTTATCTTCATGTTTAAATATTATTTGAGGCATAATGATGTTTTTTTTCCATAATATTATTGTACCTCTTGTTTTTTTTTCTTATACGAAGAACATGATAATATTAAGTATTCTTTAGGACTCTAGTTACATTTATAATTTGCCTTAAAGTGAGATTCTTTTATAAATACTATTTGTGCCTTATTGATTTTCAGGTGCAGGGGTTAGCATTGCTGCCTCACAGAAAGAGGTTCTCTGGTTTGATTCTCGGCTAGGGTGCCTTCTGTGCGGAGTCTGCATGTCCTCCCTGTGGTCGCGTGGGTTTCCTCCAGGTGCTCCAGTTTCCTCCCACATCCCAAAGACATGCTGTAGGTGGATTGAAAACTCTAAATTGGCCCTAGGTTTGAGTGCATGCATGTGCGTGCCTTCTGTGAAAGGTTGGGCCCCAGGCTCACAACTCAACACTGTGAAATTCCACTGCCAATCACGAGCGGACAGGTGATCCGCTATGGTGACCCCTAACCGGGAAAAGCCGAAAGAAGAAGAAGAAGAAGTAGATTGATTTTCAGGTATTTTATTAAATTAGCTCTTTTCCTTGGATTATTTAATCCATTAATATTTAGGGATAGTAGTGTTAATTCCGGGGGCGGCCACGGTGGTGCAGTGGTTAGCATTGCCGCCTCACAGCAAGAGGTTCTCCGGTTCGATCCTCGGCTGGGGTGCCTTCTGTGCGGAGTCTGCATGTCCTCCCTGTGGTCGCGTGGGTTTGCTCCGGTTTCCTCCCACATCCCAAAGACATGCTGCAGGTGGATTGGACACTCTAAATTGGCCCTAGGTGTGCATGTGAGTGTGCCTTCTGTGGAAGGTTGGGCGCCGGGCTGGCAACTCGACACCGTAAAACTCCACTGCCATTCAATGTGCGGACAGGTGATCCGCTGTGGCGACCCCTAACTGGGAAAAAGCCGAAAGAAGAAGTGTTAATTCCATTTAGAGTTTTAAATTAGAATGAGACATAATAATAATAGTCAGGACCAAATGTTGTAGAAAGTTAGTATTGTGAAATGTTCTTGATGTAGTTGGTAATTTGCATGTTCTTACTGTATTATTGAGATAAAGGTAATTTATTTTAGGCCATGATAATAATAAATAAAATAAAATATTAAAATTGAATACATATTTTTTAAGAAATACATTAATCATACAAATCAAATTCAGGCATGGAGTGAGAATCACTCCTAATCTGATACAGATGGATTGCTCTATCAGATTGTCTATCAAACCAAAAAAAATGAATCAATCCAGAAGAGCTTGAGCTCAAAAAAAAACAAAAAAAAAAACAGGAAAAACATAGTAATATAATTTAGATGAGTAAAATAAGGCTTTAAAATGTCCATTTCCCACAACAACAACAACAACAGAAGAGTAAGTAAATATAATTCTTTTTATAGTAAAGCATTAGCCATATTTCCCATTAGAAAGCTAAAAAAAGATATTTGTATAGTATTAGTAAGAATAAGAAAAGTTAAAATTGCATATATATATATATATATATATATATATATATATTAACAACATTTTTAAAATTAGAATAGTTAAACATCTCCTCATTGTATACATTTATTACAACAGAGAATAGACTTTAGTAGCAGATAAATACTAATAGAAATAATCTAGTCTAAAGTGAATGGAGATAGATCCTGTTGTTTGTAAGTCTTCTGACATTGGTTACAATTTAGACATTTAGTCTAATAAGTTATAATGTTTCAGAACCTAAATAAATTCAAATATGTACAAATCTTATGGCGTTTCTTTTTTATAATCTTATTGAGATTTTCCAACAATGACATTTTGTTGCTTATATTGTTCACAGCATCTAAAAATAAATACTTTTTCATTTCTGTATTACAGCTTCCCAACTTCAGATTGTTATCTTGAACAACTCATTTAATAACGTGATAACAAACAATTATACCATGCATGTCTATGTTGATATAACATAAATTAGTATTCTGGATTATTCATTTTAGGTTGACTTGCAATCTAATAGAGATTAAATGTAGATTTACTTTATATTCATTAGATTTGTGAGGTTTAAATGTCAAAATGAAATATAACAAATAAATATTTAAGCATATTATTTCTTCAATGGAAGATGGATTATAAGATTGATGTATATCAGTCTTAAGATGTGCATATTTATCCATCACTTTCTAGTTCTTTAAATATAGTACCAAATCTAAATTAAATATGTATAGTTCTTCTACAGAACACAATAACTTCTGAAATCAGTGAGTTATTTAAGTTTACAAATGTCAGTGTCATATCATGAGTTTCCTTTTCAATCAAAGAAAATTCAGAACGTTTCTTTAACTTACAATTCCCAAACAGGTATTAAAAAACCATTGTTAAACTAGAAAATTTAAGAATCTCTGTTAATGTGTGTACTTGCTTCACAATGCCTCAACATATTTGTTAAGAGTTGTCATATAAATAGATTATTTCTGTCGTATAGAAACACATACTCTCCATTTTTCTAAAGCTATTAAAATCTCTCTATCTATGCCCTGAATCTAAATGAAGAGATACATAAAGCTTTCTGATAAGTTGTGAATTCAGTTTACCAAATGCTTTTTAACTCTAAAGAAAGTTAATAGATAAATTTAGTAAAATCAGTTAACATTCTGACTAATGAATATGAACATGCAAGTGTATTTATTTTGGAAAATTCAATGTTTCCATATATAAATTGTTTAGTCTAGTTCAACTTTATTTAACTTAATTCGGTTAGTATGACACACACCCTTCTTTTGTCTGATTAGATGGTCTCATCTAGTTTAGCTGTATTCTGTAATGGAGAAAGACGATTCAGAACAAATTCAGGATATTACTTTCATCTTCCCTTGTGAAACCAAATTCCTTCTCTCTTAGTCAGTTGTTTACCTCCGAACCCATCAAAACCCTCATCAATCCAAGGACCCCTCCAAAACATTCATTCCCTTCCCAGTGCTAAGCTAACAAGGATCAAATCAGAATCGCTACTTCTACTTTCCAATCAAGCTACAGTTCCTTTTCATCTTTCTCCATACATCAGCAGGGCAAAATACTTTATATTCAATAAAAGTAGTGAGGTCTAAGATATAATCATAGAAAAAAAAACATTATGATAATGTAGAAAGAGCCTATAATAGTTTCAAAATGGTGAATGAGAACCAGGAATGACACAGCTTTATGACAAGAGCAATCAACTTCACCAAAGGACCATTCCTTCGATGCAGCTCTTGGTCCCTTACACACCATATACATCTCTAGTTTTTGCTCATCTCAAATCAACTTGGTATCTTTCCTAAGTAAGGTATAACATTGGAAGGAAAATTAAAACTAAACTAAACATATTTTCCTTTCAAGAGTATACCACTCTATGCAATAGTTTGTTTAACAAAAATCCACATGAATAAATTTCTCTCAAAGCTCAAGGTTGTCAGCAAAATAAATCCACCAAAGTGTAAAAGCAAAAAAGTCTATTTATTACAAGAGTGTATAACTCCAACTTCGATCGTCAAGCGCTTTCACTAGACTGTGCTAGCTTCATCAGAACAATTAGATCAGCTGTGTATACACCATTTTAAATAAAAATTGGCGCCAAAAAAATATATCAGTTCTTAAAGCAACATTGTTATACTTAAATTCATCCATAATATATATAATACATACTCCTGAATTAATATCATGAATTAATACAAAAATTGCTACATGTAAAAATATTAAAAATCAATTAATGTAATAAATAAATTATTATACTGTGCCTGTTTAGTTGATATTTCTCTAATTATTTAACATTAATAAAGGTTTAATTGAAAAGTAATCATTGATGCCCGGTGTTTTTGTGGCATCTGTAAATACTTGCCAATAAAGTTCTCTATAAGCTAATAGATTTTTTATATTACCCCCTCTGGGGTTACTTTTGACTATTTCTATTATCGCAAACTATGAATTCCTTCACAGCTTTTCTTAATTATATTAACAGCAGTAGTGATTTTTTAAAATTCACATCTGTGGTGAATGAATATGGTGTTCCTTACTTGGACACATTAGTAACAGCTGATAATGGCATCTTGAAGTCCAAAATATATAGAAAAGACACATTCACCAATTCATATGTAGATTTCAACAGTTTTGACCCCAGGAAAGTGAAGAGAAACATCTATAAAGGACAGTGTATAAGGGCTGTTAGAATGTGTTCTAATTATAATGATATGGTCAAGGAAATTGATTATATAACATCTTTGTTTTTGGACAGAGGATATGACAACGACTTGATGGTTGATATATCAGCCTATGTGATTAGCCAATGGGAAAAAAATATTTACCATTGTTTGGCTTAAATAAGGAACAGCATAGTATGGAGGAAATAATTAAGAAAACCATTAATATTAGTTATAACAGGGCATGTATTATTGAATTTGGCCCATACAGTCAATATATGAAAAATATCATTACCAAAAACTGGCATCTTTTGATTAAGGACAAAGATATCTTAGATGTATTGGGAACATAACCCAGATTTGTGAACAAGATGGGTAATAATATCAAAAGAACACTAGAATTAGGATGTAAGACAAACTACACTATAAATACACATACATCAAGTTGTGGGACATGCAATCAATGTTCAAGTATTTATACTACGAGTCCCATTAATTTAGGGAATGAGATAGAACTAAAATTTATACAGCTAGGGGCAATTGCAAATCTAGTATGGTGGTGTATATTGCTAAGTGTACGGTCTGTCCCTCATTTTACATAGGGAAGACCGAAAGATTAT
This sequence comes from Protopterus annectens, assembly GCF_019279795.1. Lineage (NCBI taxonomy): Eukaryota > Metazoa > Chordata > Ceratodontiformes > Protopteridae > Protopterus > Protopterus annectens. The sequence continues at coordinate 665,724,985 of NC_056744.1, forward strand.
TAAGACAGAGGATATATGCACACTTATATTGTATTAAAAACAAAGATTTGAAAAATGCACTAGCCAGGCACATTATAGACAAAGGGGAAGAACACAAATTCAAGTTTGCGATAATAGAAATAGTCAAACGTAACCCCAGAGGGGGTAATATAAAAAATCTATTAGCTTATAGAGAACTTTATTGGCAAGTATTTACAGATGCCACAAAAACACCGGGCATCAATGATTACTTTTCAATTAAACCTTTATTAATGTTAAATAATTAGAGAAATATCAACTAAACAGGCACAGTATAATAATTTATTTATTACATGAATTGATTTTTAATATTTTTACATGTAGCAATTTTTGTATTAATTCATTATATTAATTCAGGAGTATGTATTATATATATTATGGATGAGTTTAAGTATAACAATGTTGCTTTAAGAACTGATATATTTTTTGGCGCCAATTTTTATTTAAAATGGTGTATACACAGCTGATCTAATTGTTCTGATGAAGCTAGCATAGTCTAGTGAAAGCGCTTGACGATCGAAGTTGGAGTTATACACTCTTGTAATAAATAGACTTTTTTGCTTTTACACTTTGGTGGATTTATTTTGCTGACAACCTTGAGCTTTGAGAGAAATTTATTCGTGTGGATTTTTGTTAAACAAACGGGTGGTTCCATACGAGTCCTATTGGTTTCTGGTGTTACTCTATGCAATAGCAATTTCCTCAAATGACAGTTCATCCAAAGTTCACAGAATCCTGAAAGTGTTTAGATGTCTTAACCCTTTCAATAAAAATAAAAAAAGAGAATCAAAGTGCTGTACCCACTTAATGTCGCAACCCCATTGTAACTGTGAAATAAAAATAAAAAAGTCCCAACACAAACGTGGTTTCACCAATTTAATAGCACAAAACACAAAGAACCCAACGACTGAGCACTTTCACCATGAGAATAGCTTCATCAGAGTAAAGCTGGTTAATATAAATAACATTTAAATACCCCATCCCCTAACTGCTGACCAATCCACATTGAATGACATCATCGCAAAAATTAAAAAAAAGCAGTTGATTATACATAAAATATAAAAACATAATTGAACCAAGATACAAGATAAAAATGCACTTGTACAATATGCTTAAAGATATAAAATGTTAGGATGCTGGTGTATATTGTTAAATATATAAAAAAAGAAATTTTATTTAATCACATTTGATTTAGCCTTAAGTGTAGGAAGAATAGTAATACTGTCATTGAGGCCAGGTGGATGCATAGCATTTAGCCTAAGTTGCCACATGGTCTCCAAATTTTCCACCTTTAGTTTCAAGTCACCTCCTCTTTCATTACTTTTCACCTTGTCAATGACAAAGAAAATAAACTTTTTAAAATTAGTACAACATGTACTATGTCTATAGAGTGCATTGTGAGCATCTTTATTTCTGATGGCCCTAACATGTTCAGTAATCCTTTCCTTAAGTTTTCGCACAGTTTTGCCCACATAAAAACTGGTGCAGCTAATACAGGTGGCAACATATACTAACATGTTAGTGTTACAGCTGCACCTTCCCAGGCAGCTCAAAGAACGGCTGTAACCAGGTATGGACACATATGGGCCATCATTGATGTACTTACATACCCTACAGGTCCCACATTTGTACATTCTAGATAAAAATAACTTGCAACTAGAATTCTCCATAATGTCCTTAACATTTCTCCCTCAACTGTAAACTATCCTAGGTCTCGGGCCAAGAATTTCCTTACTTGCATCCTTAAGACTAAAATGTTATGCATAGTTAATGGCTGAAACAATATCTTGGGAGAGGTGATTGTATCTAAGGACCATTGTAGATGAACCATGATCATAAAGCACAATGCTTCCAGGTTGGTAGTGCTGGAGGCTGATCTGAATGCTATACATCAGAACATTGTCAAAGATTTGTTGTTTAGAGAATATCTTAATAAATACAATCAGATTTTAAAGGATGCTGATAACTTTGTGAAAAAAACAGTATGGACACTAAACAGTAACAAATGATTAGGGACATGAATGACTATCAAAATGATTGTGCATACCCTATTGGTGCAAAGGACCCTAAGGGGGGTGTGGGTTTCTCTGTGGGTCCGATTCAGACCGGGTTTATTGACAATATTGAGGTGTCTGAATTAAACAACGAGCATTTTTGGAGGAGAATGATGGGCCGAGAATGTCCAAGAGGTTGAGGAACAGAGGGAAGGGGGGGGGGTCAATACAACAACAGCAGGTTACATAACAATGGGAACTATTACAACAAGAGTTACCACTACAAAAACAACAGGGGCCGAGGGCCCAATTAAATGTATCATGTGGCAGTGGGAGTTTATACTCGGATGAAGTACTGGGTGACTGTGAGTCAATTGTTGATTGTGCTGTACCTGTTGAACCCTCACATTGTGATATATTCAAGAAAGATGACTTTACTATCTACAATTATACTGCAATGACTATTAACAATGTTCATCACACTTTAATGAGTAAGGGTACAACTTTTGTTCCTGAGTTTTCCTTGGATATTGCTGATGTGTTGATCAAATTGAAATTGTACGCTAGACAGCTTAATTTAAAATTATTTTTTAATGGTAATTCTTTAAGCAAGGACAAAATTTCATTGCACAGAAGTAGCTTATTCATAGCACCTCCAAATGTAGACCTATTAGTTTTTGAGAGGCTCTGTGAAGCCGAAATGAGAAGGATTTTGAATTCTAACAAAAAGAAAATGGTTCAAGACAACTTGGCCACTGATGAGAGAAAGATACTATTTAGTTTAGCCAACAATCATGAATTACGTTTGATGAAACCTGACAAAGGTGGGGGCATGGTCATTATGTCACAGTATGACTATGCCTTCAGGATGTCTGAAATTTTAAACGACCTGTCTACTTATATGCGGGCCAGTATCAATGAGGTTAACAGGGCCTATTCGAAAATTGATTTATTTTTGTTAGATGCACTATTTCAGTGTATGTTAGATGAGGAAGAACACAAGTATCTGTCGGTTCCACATCCTGTTATTCTGGTAATTTTCGGCATACTGAAGACACACAAGTCTATTTCTAACCCCACTTTTAGACCCATTGTGGCTGCTAAGGGGTCTAAAACTGAGCTTTTGGCAGCTTTTGTGGATTCTTTTACCAAAATAGTTTTGGGGGAATATGAACATATTTTAAGAGACTCATGGCATTGTTTAGAAAGACTTTGGGGTGTTGATTTATCTGAGCCCTTCACATTTCTTACCACAGACGTGACAAATTTATTTACCACCATACCCCATGAGTACGGCCTTGATTTCTTTAGATAATGCTTAGTCAACAGCAAATTTTGCAATAAGAACAGGATTAACTTGCTGGTTGATCTAATGGAATTGGTCCTTAAGAATAATTTTTTGCTCTTCGAAGGGGAAATTTACCAACAAATTGCAGGAGTGGCCATGGGAGTCAAGTGTACTCCCGTGTTTGCCAACCTGGTACTTCTATATTGAGAAGTAAATTATATCTTCACATCTAAATTTATGTCAAAGATCCTTTTATATAACGGATTCTTGGATGATATTCTGATTCTATGGAAAGGGACTGAACAGGATGCCAATGAGTTCCTTGAATTTTTAAATAACACTACTACTTTTTTCAGGTTCACCAACTTGTGGCATGCATGTGAGATAAATTATTTAGATATCCATTTGAATTTTGATGGGGGGATTCTTGAAAGTGGTATCCATAAAAAGGAAACTGTTTCAAATTCCATGCTCCATTTTACTAGTTGTCACCCTTATCACCAGAAGAAGGGAATCATCAAGGGGCAGATGGTCAGACTGTCGAGATTGGTGAGCAATTCTGATACATGTGAGTTGTTTCAACTTGTAGGGATGTTTATAGATAGGGCATACCTTTTAAAATTAATTTTGATGGTCAAACATGAGGTTTTAAAGAAGAGAGATACCCTTTACCAACTTATACTTCGTGCTGGGTTACCAGTAAAACCACCCCAACAGCAGTCTGATGGTTCATCTCAATGGTCCTTCGATACAATCCCCTCTCCCAAGATATTGTTTCAGCCATTAACTATGCATGACACTTTGGTCTTAAGGATGCAAGTAAGGAAATTCTTGGCCTGAGACCTAGGATAGTTTACAGTCGAGGGAGAAATGTTAAGGACATTATGGAGAATTCTAGTTGCAAGTCTTTTATATCTAGAATGTACAAATGTGGGACCTGTAGGGTATGTAAGTACATCAATGAAGGCCGATATGTGTCCATACCTGGTTACAGCCATTCTTTGAGTTGCCTGGGAAGGTGCAGCTGTAACACTAACATGTTAGTATATGTGGTCACCTGTATCAGCTGCACCAATTTTTATGTGGGCAAAACTGTACGAAGACTTAAGGAAAGGATTACTGAACATGTTAGGGCCATCAGAAATAAAGATACTCACAATGCACTCTATAGACATAGTACATGGTGTATTCATTTTAAAAAGTTTATTTTCTTTGTCATTGACAAGATGAAAAGTAGTGAAAGAGGAGGTGACTTGAAACTAAAGATGGAAAATTTGGAGACCATATGGCAACTTAGGCTAAATGCTATGCATCGACCTGGCCTCAATTACAGTATTGCTATTCTTCCTACACTTAAAGCTAAAGCAAATGTGATTAAATAAAATTTCTTTTTTTATATATTTAACAACTTATATCAGCATCATAACATTTTATATCTTTAAGCATATTGTACATGTGCATTTTTATCTTGTATCTTGGTTCAATTATGTTTTTATATTTCATGTATAATCAACTGTTTTTTTTTTTTATTTTTGCGATGATGTCATTCAATGTGGATTGGTCAGCAGTTAGGGGATGGGGTTTTTAAATGTTGTTTGTATTAACCAACATTACTCTGATGAAGCCATTCTCATGGTGAAAGCACTCAGTCGTTGAGATCTTTGTGTTTTGTGTTATTAAATCGGTGAAACCACATTTGTGTTGGGACTTTTTTATTTTTATTTCATTGTTTTTGCTTTGTTGGAAGACTTGGTGTTTTTGTGACCCATTGTATCTGTGCTTCTGCAGTTCAGTCCTGTCATGAACACCCAAATTTAGACTCCATTCATTATCACAACCACATTAAGCATTGTTCTCATAATCTAGTCTTATCTCAAACAATTACTTTTTCTGCTCCCAATACTTTGATATGTTTTATTAAACATGTCTGTCAAGATATCACAAAGCAAACCTTAAGATAATACATCATTTAACTGCTTCTTCTACTGATATTTCGTGCAGATTCAAGTTGTGTGTTTACAGGACATATTGATCATTATCACCAGCACACCATGTAGACCATTACTATTGACATGTGTAATATTCTACAATTATAAATGTAAGCATTAAACTGAAAGCTCTAGAGTGATGCAACAGCACAATGCCTCTTTCTCAGGTGTCTGGATGGCACCTCCGCTCAGAGGCTCAACCAAAACGATCCTGCTGAACACATTCATGCCTGACAAACAAGTGCCTCAGAGACAGTTCACAAAAGGCGATGGGACAACTGTAGGGGTTTCAGGCCATACATCTGGCCTGGAAATCAAGAAATGCTTTGTATTGGAATGAATGTAGATCACTCGCAAAGTGAACCGAACAATACCCCTGTACCAGTATGTATTCAGTGAATGTCACAACCCAAATGCTGAAGCACACACCCTTGATAGGCACTACACCACTCTTTGTTTTCCTTTATTTTTTTTTTTTAAAAAGCGAACAAACTATTAATGTGTATCAAGACATGAAGGGTTTGCGTAATCAACAGAATCTGGCTGCAGTAACACACATGCACCCAAAGTGGTTATCCATTAGTTAGGGTAATCTTTTCAGATGGAAGTTTTAGATATTCATTTCTTTCGTGATTCCCCTTTAAGAAGTCTTTCAAGTCTATGCAATTACGCGTAACTGCGTATCTATGTAGCAGCTTCCTTACACTTCCCATACCCTCCCAAGAAAGGTATTTCACAAAAAAATGAAGATAATTAATTTACTGTTCTTTTTGTCAATTTTATATAAAATGTAATTGCTATCAATGCTATGTGAGCATAATAATAACTATTTTACAGGAGGTGATGTATAAACGTTAAAAGGAATTGTGTAAGTATAAAAATGGAATGAGTCTTTTATTAAATACTTACTGTAAACAGTTTGAGAAACTGAGTTTGTTTTGGGCTAAGGGAAAGGACGTTGTTTATTAAAGACAATTTGGAAGCTCGAGTATTAGTAGAACGCTCGAGGGATAAAAAGAGAGTGTGACAGTGTTGTAAAACATGAAAGCCATTAAAATTCAAATTAAAGCAATTTCTCAGCATTTATCTGAGTATTTATGAACTGTGGGACATTATATTAACAATAAATATAAGATTTAAAGATTTCCTTTTTTTTCTTTAAATGAGACATTAAATTAATTAAAGGCATTAAATATAAAAGTACAGCAAAATATCCAGGTATACTGAGGCAGGAATGAGAAAGTAATGTGTTATGTTATTTAGTTAATAGATTATTGATTCTTGAGATGTAAAGTCAAGTAAATATGTGTCAGGTCTCAATAACACTAAGCATATCTAGTAATTATGACTTACTGTATGATATATAGTAAGTTTTTATGAAAACATTTACTATGTTATAATAAATAAAAACAAATGGAAATACATACTTTGACCCACATTGTTGTGATGAAAAGTTCAAGATTTAGTAGATACTTTGAGAGATTTTGAAGAAGCATGACTTTTAAGATCAGTTTTCTGTTTCTTTTTTCCCACCTCCAACCAGTTGTTTTTCTCTGGAGATCTTTTTAATGTGGTAGTACTAGTCCAGTCCATATCTTCAGGAATAGAGATTAAGTTGTTGTTTTTGATGAAGGAGATGGTATTTTCTATGGAGTTGAACATTTTTAAGTCATTTGAATAAAAGATTCTGATTTTTGCAGGATATATGAGATGGGTTTTTATTTTATTTTGTTTTAATAATCTTATTGGTGGACAGGCTTTCTTCCTCTGTTCAAGAACTCTTGATGAATAGTCATTATCAGATCTTATTTGATGTTGCTTGTAAGTAAGTGAACTTTTTCTCCAGGCTGACTTGAGAATAAGATCCTTGTCCAGATAGGAAAGAAATTTAACAATTATAGATTTGGGAGAAGTAGAAGTTGTTGTAGTTATTGGTTTTCCGATTGCTCTATGGGCTCTCTCAATACCATTAGATAAACCTTCCTTTAGGTCAAGTAATTCTGGAAGCCAAGCATTTAGGAATAAAATGATGTTCTCACCTTCAGCTTTTTTCAGGAAGACCAAAAATCCTTGTATCATTTCTTCTTTCTCTGTTTTCTAGATCATCCAACGTATTAGTTAACCAGTTATTTTGTTGTGTTAGAATCTGGACCTGATTCTCTTCCTCCTTGAGTCTCCTATCAATGTTGGTAAGTGATATTTCAATGTCTGTTATTTTAGATTGTTGTTGCTGGGGAATCTCTTTTAAGGTGTCAGTTTGGTTTTGACAATCTTGTCTAAGGCTTTCTAGTTTATCTGTAAATTTGTCCATTTTTAAGGAAAGAACCTGAAGAGTGGAAGACATCTGCTGTATATCCTTCTTTAACATGGTATCTGAATTCTTTATGTTGCGCATTTTACTAGTGAAGTATATTCTCCAGAATATTTTGGCAGGACAATTTTTAGATATAGATCTCAAAACTGATATATCCTTAGTTTAGTAGTTTAGTAACAGATTTGTCTTGTTTTAAATAAATTTAGATGACTTAATTTCCTGTAATTTGATGTAGTTTAAGGGGCTCAAAAGAAATGCTGCTAACAGTTTGCCATTCAGGCTCCACCCCCGGTTTGGTTTGTAATAAATTTGGAGAGGACAATTGAGTGAAATTTTCTCTAGACCTATTCAGTTGCAGGTTTGCTATCTCTGTAGGATTAGTGTATGTGATACTGTTAGCCACTAGTTCTGTATGGTTTTGGGTCATACCTTTTAGGCTATGTATGTAGCTGTAAAAGGCCTTATGGTTATCCTTGTCTGTGCTTGCTAGGTTTTTCCCAAAGGAGCCCTTGGAAGATTTGATATTTTGCCTTATTTGCCTGTTGAGGCTGAGGAGGGTGCTTTTCCATTGTTGGGGCCTCATCTTTGTTTTCTTAGACAACTTTTTGCATTTATTGTAAAGTTTGTTGATGCTGGATGTCCACAATGGCAGCTTCTTTTTACTTGGGAATAAGTGTTTGGACAGGGCTTGAGTGTAAGCTTTGGTGTAGTTGCCACTTCCAGCTGGGCATGGGGCTTGGAATACATTTATACCTTCACCTAGAAGTGTATAGTTTGCCTTGGTAAAGTTTTTCGTCTGATTTCACCCACTCTGGTGTTAGTGCCAGCTTGAAGGTGACTGATTTGTGGTCAGATTTAACTAATGATGGTCCGACAATTGCAGCAATGCATTTGTTTGACATGTTAGTGAGGACCAGATATAGTATGTCTGTTCCTTTTATCAGGGTATGAGCAATTTATTCCAAGGCAATTGAGTTAACAAAGTCAAGAAACTTTTGCACTAGTGAGTTAGAGCTAGTGTAGGTTTCCCAGCTGACAGTGGGATAATTGAAATCCCCCATAACCACAGTGTTTGGGAATACTTGGACTGACTCCAGTTTGGTCATGTAGGCTTTCTGCACTTCATGACCCGTAGAGTGGGATCTATAACTCACTATGACTAGAATGGATGTCTTAACCACAGTAACCTGTACTTGGAGTAACCCCATGATGTTGTTCAGTTGAACAAGACAGGAGGAGAATTTATCTCTAATATAGATAGAAACACCACCTCCTTTAGTATGAAGGTGTGGAAGGCTTTGTAGCCTTGCAAGGCTGGGGTAAAACAAAAGTTGCACACCGTGTGCTTGAACCCAGAACCATTAGTACTCGAACCATACACTTACACCTGCTGCCACAGGATTAGTTTATACCTACTGCCACAGGATAGGTGTGTGTAGCCATACAAAACATATCTGACTACTGTGTTTTCATTGTGTAGTTTCTAACAATATGCTTTATGTTGTTTGTTGATATAACCCAACTGTGCCATACTGTGATCCTTCCCCTTCATTACTCACCCTCTTTCTTAGATTTTTGCTTTAGAAAAGAGAAAAAAATAACTAGTGAGCAGTTTGCTGACAAACAAGTATGAAGGTAAGCTAACTTCATCACCAAAATTCTTATATTTTATGAAATTCCTGGGTCAACTTTATTACAGATGTTAATTTATGTTTAATGTCACTGTGAACAGATGTCATGCTGATTTGTAATATCTACACAGAACTATGTAAGTTACTCTGTTTACTGAAAGTTTCTTAAACTCTAGGTGTTTTACCCATGTGCGTTGTAGCCAGGTTGTGTTTGAAATACTTCCCTTATCGATCAACGGTCAACAGATTATAAGTAAATAAAATAAATAACTACATTATTCTATAGGGATCCTACGATTTCTGAATTAGTACACAAAGCAAAACCTATTTTGAACACCCAGGTATCTTAAAAATAGCAATCACACTGCAGCAAATCCACTGCATTGCACACAACAAGGTCTCAAAGGGGCATTTCGTGTGAAATCATTGTTTATGATTGGGAAAGTTAAGTGCGCATATACACACACACACACACACACACACACACACACACACACACACACACACACACACACATACACACACACACACACACAGTCTTTCTGTTATTTAATATAATCACTGAGAGGACATCATTAGTGGACCGGAGTTCCACTGTGGTGACCCCTAACCAGGAAAAGCCGAAAGACAAACAACAACAACAACAACAACTGAGAGGACGTCGTTACTTGCCTGCCAAACTGGCTTTTTTTTTAAATTTTATTTATTGAAGTGAAACTTTTTTAGGATGGTAGTGTGAGTTCTGAATGAAAGAAAAATGAAATGGAAGAAACACTTTGTCAGATGGTGGCTCTGTTCTGCACACAGAAACAACTACTCACTGAAGGCATTAGAAATGTGCATCTTCCTCTCATCACGTCTGACAACTTGACTGCTTCCTCCAAACTGCTAGCTGGTTATCCTCAAAGCAAATTCTCACCGAGTGTTTGGTTTCAGTTGCTAAATCAAGTGCAAAACTAAGGATATGTTCCTTGGCATACAATGTATTTCACATTAGAATTAAATTCTAGAAGTAGAACACTGCACTGTTGTGGTGAGATTGTGCGATTCCCACAGCTAATACACATGACTTGGTATATTCCAGCCTGAAATGTTTTCTTTTCATTTGTTAAAGGAGAGCAGGGGGCTGTTAAAGTCTCCAGTATTGACTTTCTCTAATTCCATTCAAAACATAATCAACTGAAATAACAGTAATGAGTGCTGCACATTTCTGTTTAGTGTCCTACACCCCAAAACACGCACGCACACACACACACACACACACACACACACACACACACACACACACACACACACACACACACACACACACACACACACACACACACACACACAGATACACACACTCTCTTGCATCTCCCTACATCATCACAAACACACAAATGAAGCTCTTTATTTTATGAATTGGTGTGTGAAAAGGAAGCAGGAGTTATGTGCTACTAGCTGTGAAAAACTTTGGCAGTGCAAAAGATAGAAAACACCTGTTTGCATTTGTAGCACTGCCTGGAAAAAAAACTGCAGCCCAGCAAGCAGCACTGACTATTAATCAAGGTACTGTTGAATTAGATAAGGCAACTCTCCATCTAGTGCAAGGTTTGGAAATGGTGTAACATCTATGGACTTCAGGAGACTGTCTTACAGTTCTGCAGTTCCTTGACTTTCTGCGAGTGACAGAAAATGTTGATGATTACAGACCCTGTTTAATGCTGTAAGAAAGGAAATTCGGGTGTTCATCGCATCGTCTTCTGTGCCTGTTTTGTTGAGTGGTATGGCACTGCTGCAAAGCATTAGAGGTCCTCAGTGTTGAGTAATCATGCTTAAATTAAAGGGCACTGGCTGCTAGGCAATACCAAGTAAAACATAGCAATGTTAATGAGCGACTGTACTCTTTGCTAGCTGAAAGGCACTCAGCGCCTTAAGAGGAAGGTGTGCGGAGCCCCTGAATATTTCTAGTTTGTGCAGAGTAGGAAAATATTACAGGATACTTGTCTCATCTCGATGAATATCCCTTTTTTTCCAGATTGTAACATGCAGTTGCAAATTAAAGCAGCAAAAGTGTTGCGGCATATAGTTCTATATTGTTCTAATGACCATATCAAGGATAACTTTGTTCTGAATTAAAATAGTCCAATGTGATGTAATCTTGTTTTGTATTATATTAAAAAAAAGTTTTGGGTATTTGAAATGTGTCTTAGCACTTATTTGAACACCAGAATGCTGCTTGTAGATGTTTTCTACACTATATGCAGGGTAACTCACCCAGTACATAAGCTAATTGTTTAACAACACTATGGTGCTTGATACAAACACATCAGCAGTAAGTATATCATCATATGGGCTGTAAGACTTTGACCCTTTTAGGTATTTAAAATTCTCTGGGGTTTAATGCATTTTACTTAAAGACTAAAAAGAAATAAAACACAAATATTAGAAAAATATTTTTTAATAAAGAATGCTTTATCTGCAGTGACTGTATAAGGTAAAACATAAGGAAGAAGTGTAAAAATGTTGCAAAAGAAACGCAGACAAGCTGATGTCAGAAAAGTATTCCAGGTTGTCTTTTTGATTCCTTCTACTTCTTCTCCCTACCTCAGTATCAGACGCAGCAAAACCAACCTCAAATGCTTTTTTGAAATCTGCTTGTCTGTGTTTCTTTCGCAGTGTTTTCACTCTTCTTCCTTATATTTTACTTTTTAGAGCGACTGAATAAAAAGTATTCTTAGTTAAAAAAATATTTTTTTAATATTTTTATTCATTTTGTACTTGGTCCTGCAGTCTGTTATTATGACCCACAGCAGTGTTTCCTGAGGTTTGGTTGTGGTTCTTTGAATTTTATTTGTTTCTGGTTGTTCTAATTTTTATACCTCTCTTGGGAGTAAAGAAATGCGTGATAGGCTGTCTGTGTTGGTGATACTGGTGAATGACATCTCATGCACTATCATTTACTGTTATTAAAGTTAGAAAACAGAATGCTGGTGAAGACCTATTTTTTATTTCTAGTAAAGCACAGTGACACTAAAGATGCATCAAAGATCATAGAAAATCTAAGCAACACAGTGACTGACCTATGTGTTCCTTGAAACAAATCAACTAGTTTTTAAGAATAATGTTTATTCGAGCACAGGAGTTCCAGATTTATTCTATGAGAAAATCCTTTTGATCTCTGAACAGTTATGTTACATCCAGAATAAAGGACAGTGGAAATTAAAGCTAATCTCTGATTCCTAAATCAGTTTTATGACTTTATGCCCTAGAATTAAGCACAAGAAGTCATGGCATGTACAAATAAAAATATGTTATTGTGCGGAGAGGAAGATACTTGCCCTTTACAAGGATGGTGGCAGTGACTCTTAACAAATGAAGATGAATGACCATCCCATTCTTAGGTGGGATGACTTTTATTATGCGTAGAAGAATGGCAGCCATTAAAAATGAAGATATGTTAAAGATCTGAATGTATGCATTTATAAACAAATGGGAGAGGTCAGTTTTTCTCATGTAGATCATTTTTCAATGAAACAGAAGCAGCTGCATTGTGTTTGAATTTTACTACTTAATAGTAATACCCACACAGGAATAAGCAATCTGTAACTTACTATAATGTTATGTTCCTTCTTCCTTCTTCCTCTGTTCCTCTGTTTCCTCCTGCAACTTTCCGTATTACCCACCCTAACTCATACATATTATTATTCCTACAATAATTGAAAAGAATACACTAGGCCACACTTCCTAAGTATTGCTTCCCTAATACGTTATTACTTCTCAGTACTTTTGTGCATTGCTTCCTAATATGTTATTATTCCTCAGTATTGTCATGAAATGCTTCCAAATATGTTGTTATTTCTCAGTACTTTTGTGCTAAATTTCCCTTTGGTCTGTATTACCTATTAATTTCATCACTAGACTGTACTCACTCTAGTTTTTGTTGTGTTATTTGCAAATTGTTTTTTCTTGTATGATTAACTTCTGTATAATTGTATAATTTGTACATCTATTAAGAATAACCTACTGTAACCTACTTAGTTTTGGAGCTTTTCTCCCCAGGACTCCATTGAAAACGGGTTCATTTGGCCCAGTGGACTATCCTGGCAAACCAACTGCAAATAAATAAATAAATAAATAAATGTTCTATTTTTGTTTCCTGTCTTTTATGTGGAGCTTTTCTCCCCGGGCCTCTACTGAAAATGGACATGTATCCATTTAGACTAGCCCGGTAAATAAATGTAAAATAAATAAAATAAAATAAGTACTGAACCATGCCAAATTTAATAGGGCTTTGGCAGAAGTGAACAACTTTAGATTGCAAAGAGGACAGGAAATGGACTAGAAGCACATAGACAAAGAGTTTTCTATTTGAAATGTATGTTCCATACGTGGAAAGATGGTTACAAATCACTAAGTTTATAAGGTTTAGGAATTATGGTATTGGGATGGATTTGTATATTGTGTATTGTTCCCCATCTGCATTATACGCTGCATCTATAACTGCTACAGTAACCTACTGAGGTTGGGAAAGACTACCTAAGATATGCATCTCTCAAAAGTGACACAGGTGTCACCCAGATTCATGACAAAAAAACAGATAAAGCCCTGGTTATGGTCCAGAAACCCAACTTGATCTAGCAGCTTGGGCACTGACGAGTTGATGAAGTATGAGAAGGAGAGTCCATATCCAGCTTGTCCATTCTGGATGAAGGGAAGTGGCTAACTGTACTGCTGTACTGACACCTGGTGGATATAAGATGTACTACCAGTACATGAACACATAGCAGCACCGTTTAGGACATGGGGAGATGTGAGCACCTGACAGCATGCACCACAACTGCAACTGAGTATATTATATAATCTGCATAGGTGGGGACTATTATTTCATGTCAAACTACTTGGCTGGCTCAGTCATCAGAAAGTTAGGGTAAAGAAAAGCAGAGGTTTAGGTTGCTATTCTAGTGTCTGTTACTATCTGGCATCCCCCCAACTTTACATCAGTTTAGGAGCAAAAATAAAAAAAAATAAAACTCTCCTCTTCCTCCTTTTAAACTTTATCAAAGTGCTTGCTACAAATTTAGGCAAATATAAGCAAGCAGCTGTTACAGTTTATGCCACTCACAGAGGACTAAAGTGGTTCATTTTTCAGTGGAAATCCAGTAAAGGCATTTATCTGTGAATGCCAGTAATGTACTGAAGATCAACTGTCACCTGCAAATCACACCAACTACCACTTTGCACCAAGGGTGACTGCCGTTTTCACCCTTACCTAGCTATTCATCTGCAGCTAAAATCCCTAATAGCTGCACTAGTCAGCTTCCAGTGGCCACCTCCTATGTTGGAACAAATGGACAGATTGGTGGCTGTCCTATAGAGCAAATGAACAGCTGGACTGGTCAGAGGAGGGTTGATGGTTGTCAGGCAACAGGAGAACAAATGACTGCATTTATCTCTTGTTTGCTTGCTGAATATCTGTCTGTCTGTATCTATGTCATTTTATATATATTAAAGGAGAGCAGAGGGTTGGTAATGTTTCCAGTACTGACTTAACATTTTATCATCCGCTCATCACCTCATCATTTGTTTTTATCAATATTTACTGAGCTAACGGGTTTAATAAATATGTCTGCACTTTAAGATGTGGTTATCCTGTGTGTGTGTGTGTGTGTGTGTGTGTGTGTGTGTGTGTGTGTGTGTGTGTGTGTGTGTGTGTGTGTGTGTGTGTGTGTGCGTGTGTGTGTGTGCATGTGCACGCAAGTGTGCGTGTGAGATTCAAAAATATATCTCATTCTCTTGTTCACAAACTATGACAACCTGACACAAAACCCTGAAGAAAATAGATGAGGAATATTAAATAGTAGGACTCATATGGTTTTTATAGGTAAACATTCCATTATGTTGATTTGACAATAAAATACATGAAAGCAGTCAGGCTCTGTCTCTTGAGCTCATCATAGGTAAATGCACCATATATGCAGAGCACTCACCATGTCAGTTATTAGATCCTATTTGAACACTGTGTTATGTAAATGCGAATAGACTGTTTCTAACAAAACATTCCATTTTGTCATTTAAAATAGTACTCTTTGCTGTCCACTGAAGTGCCCGCTTTTAGGGAGGCATATACTTGTTTCTAGAGCTCCTGTCTCTTTACAGTAAGGCAACATCTCAAACAGCACAATTACCAAGATCATCTGAGTAGAAAACCTGGTTAAGTGTCCAGACAAGGAGACCTTTCAAAATATCTTATCTGGTGTTATTATTTTTTAGGCACAGTAGCGTGAGTTCGGAGTGAAATGAAAAGTGAAATGAAAGTGAGACTCTACCAGACCACCAGACAGTGGCACTCTTTGATGCCTGACAGTATAATACATCTGAGAGAGCAAGACAGATGTGGTGCAACTTTTCTGAGGAGGAGAAATACAGGATCACTGTATGGATATCTCACAAAGCCATGCCTATATTTCAGTGTGAGAATCCTGCATCTCTCACACACACACACACACACACACACACACACACACACACACACACACACACACACACACACACACACACACACACACACACACACACACACACACACACACACACACACAAACACACATGGGTGTAGCTAGGCATACTCAGTGTACTCGAATGTGTACTTTTTTTCTGAGCATCTCTTAAAAACTTCAACACTCAAAAAGCACAGAATGTTTTGAACTGTGTAAATTAATATTTACAATATGGAGGTGTGCAAAGAATGCTTGCGTGAAAGGAATGCATATCTAAAAAGAGCTTTTTATGCATATGACTTGTAACAGTTGAAAATAACTTGCTCCTTTCCTATATGACTGGGGGTAGCATTTTGAGGGCTGAGTACATTTTTAAAATGGTAGGTGGGTGGAGGGGGCAGCAATATTAGATGGTAGTACAAAATTTAAATTTCCCATTACACCCCTGTACACGTGCGCGCACACACACACACACACACACACACACACACACACACACACACACACACACACACACACACACACACACACCACACATCATTAGGAGAAAGAAACTATGCGTCTTCTTCCAGGCCACACTAGAAATAGGTAGCCAGTTTCTAACTCTTGCTGATACTGAAGCATCTGCACCACATACACACACATATCACACACACATAGACACCCCCACCACACATCATTACAAAAAAGGAACTCTACGTCATCTTTCACACCAGTCTAGAAATTGGTAGCCAGTTTCTAACACTTGCTGAAAGACAAATATAGGATTGATTACATTACATCACTCCAAAACTACAAAATGCAAGACAAATTGCACTTCCTCTCACCTGTTAATTGCAGGAGGTTGCATCACTCTACACAAAGCAAGTGTACTATAGTAATCACACAGCAGCCTCATGTCGGCATGTGCAAGTGTCTGTGTGTGTGTGTGCGTGTGTGTGTGTGTGTGTGTGTCTGCACACCATTGTGACTTGGAAGAATATATTAAATACACAACACACAAATGTGCCTATACTTAAAAAAACAGAAAAATACATGACAGGTTTGATGACATTTTGAAGCAGGTTACAGTCTTTTAGGGCAAAAGAACTGATGACGGGTTCTTGCAATAAGAACCTTTATGAATTAGGACCTTAAAAATCACATCCCAATGATTGCCGTGCTGCTTGTTAGTAGCACTTGCATTCCTTGAATATAGAAGTTTCACTTCTGCCATGCATGGTCACCACACACATTCTTTTTTTAAATATTGATCTTTTCCTCACAAAAAGTTAATAGAACAACTGGTTTTGCATCAGCATGCACTTTGTAAACAATAAGAGGAAGCTCAAACTCTAGAAATTGGCATTACTAACCGCTTGCATTCTTCTGTGATTTAGCAGAAAATTATATAGCCTTTCTGTTTCTTTGAACAGTCCACTGCTGAAAACTTCCTCACAGTGGTCTTACCATGGAGAGCACTCTCATAAGCAAAGTACCATGGTAATGCAGCAGTGCAAGAGAGAGTTTAATGCTAATTAGTTCCTGTTTCTGGATAGGAAATGTTATCAGAGCAGGCAAATCACTCGGTTGAATAAAATTTTACTCTACAGGAAAAATTGAATGCTACCTTTTTGCTGTGGTCATCCATTCACTCCTGGGGCATAATCATGAAACAGGCAAGTCCAGAAAAGCCACAAGAGTGAGTGTATGTGAGTGTGTGCACGTGCATGGACGTGTGCATGTCTGTATGGCCATGAATGAGGATGAATTAGTGTGTGTGTGTGCGTGTGTGCGTGTGTGCGTGTGTGTGTGTGTGTGTGTGTGTGTGTGTGTGTGTGTATGCGTGTGTGTGTGTGTGTGTGTGTGTGTGTGTGTGTGTGTGTGTGTGTGTGTGTGTGTGTGTGTGTGTGTGTATGCGTGTGTGTGTGTGATTTATAGGGAGGGTGCTTTTTTACCACAGAGTGTAGACTGATCTGGACAACAGTCATAGATTCATGTTTAACAGCACAATATTAAATTCAGCAAACTGAAATTTGTCTCTTTTTGTGCTAATTGACCAAGCTTTACTTGGCAATTAGTGAGGGCTAAAAAAAAACTCTCTGAGTGCTACGGTACATTTGTTTTGAAATAACTTGAATACTTTTTTAACAAGATATTAGATACTGTATGTAACAAACAGGTTATATTATAGCAATAACCCACGCCTGGGTGTGGGTAATGCGGGATTTAACCACGGTTGGCGTGGTTTGGTCCCGAGGGCAAAGCCCGAGGGACCAAACAAAGACAACCGTGGTTAAATCCCACATTACCCACACCCAGAAGTGGGTTATTGCTATTATACAATGACATTATTTAAGAAAATAAATAATTACTTTTCTTAAATAATGGCATTGTATAATGCCTCTTTGCTGGTATTCCGCGGCAGTTCTGATGTACTGCGCATGCCTACGCAGTACATCAGAGCTGTGGGCAAAAGCAACAGAGAATGCAAGATCTCCTTTGCTTTTTACTGTTTTGCTATGTTAAATGGGTTTAACATAGCGAGACAGCTTTAAAATAAGCAGCGGAGATCTCCGTTACTTATTTTAAAGCTGTCTCGCTATGTTAAACCCATTTAATATAGCGAGACAGGTTTAAAAAAAAAAAAGCAATGGAGATCGCAAGATCTCCGTTGCTTTTTACACACTGTGTCACTATGTTAAAGGAGTTTAACATAGCGAGGCAGCTTTAAAAAAAGCAACAGAGATCTGCGCTGCTTTTTTTAAACCTGTGTCGCTATGTTAAACTCTTTTAACATAGCGAGACAGTGTTTTATACTAACGGAAAAAGTCCGGGCAACCGGACCTTTTTCCGTTAGTATATTGAGGGATTTACAACGGGCACGCTGGTTGGGCTGGCCAATCAGCGTGCACGTTTTAGAGGAAGAATTGTATAATATAATATTTAACATAGTATAAACATTTGTTGCCTTACATAATTAACTTTCTGTATTTCTGATGGGTCTATATCATAACCCCAAAAATTCAGTTCAGCGAACGGCATTTACATCGAAAATGCCATTCATCGAACTTGCACTTGTGGGGGGCTGTGACCCAAACCCCCGAATAATTATATAACAACTCTAAGATCGCACTACGGTGAGTAAAGGGCAAATTTTCTGATCTTCACTGTACCGAGATCTCACTATAACAGTTCGTTGAATGGCATTTTCAATGTAAAATGCTGTTCGCTGAATTGACTCTTTAAACATGTAATATTGACCCATTTCTGACTTATCCAGAAAATAAGATCTTAAAGAACTGTTAAACTGAACATTATATTTTTAGTAAGTAGAATTGTTTATAGAAACATTATCTGTGTATAATAAAGAGGGAGAGAAATGTAAAAAGATGGACAGGATATAGTGACTTAGGGGACTACCCACTGGTAACAAATAGGTAACAGAAGAGTTATGATCACTCTCCATGATGATAAAAAGCTAAGCTAATCTGCAATTACTGGTGGAGCAGAGATGCCTGAGCAGCTTCTACTTGAAATCCTACCATCAGCTGCATTCTTATGGTTGTCCTGAAAGCTTCATTGTTGGCTCTGGAAGACTATCTCCAGCAGACAAGTCTGAAAGCAGCTGTCTAAACATGTTGTGATGATCTGACAGGTGAGGTGCTACCTTGTGAATAATTCATAAAACTTTTTAAAATGCAAGTCCAGACTGGTTGGGATTCTATTTTAAGAAGAATCCTGGAACAATTCAAAAATGCAGGAGCTCTTAAAAATATGTAAATTGCTGTCTAGGTGCTTGTCACAAAGGCATCTTAAATATATTAACCCCTCTACAAAGTGAGGCACATTGTGTTTAGTAGGTTTATATATTTATTTTATTTATTTATTTTAGATTTGTTGACCGGCAGTGTCCGAATGAGCAACAAGCCCCTTTTCAGCGGAGGACAACAATTTAAGCTAGGGATGTAAGGAGTAGTGGTTAGACAGGAATATGCTAATAATAAGTTTTATAGCATATAGCTTAAGTTTACATGTTTGTATGATAGTATAGGATGTAGGTTAAATCAAGTTCTGTATTAGTTACTCTGATACTAAGTGAGAGGATTTTGATCAAGGAGGGTGTGAGCAGTGACAAGTCCTTTGTTTTTTAAAGTAGTCTTTGGTGGCTAGTTTAAATTGTTTGGGGTTTGTCAGGTTTCGTATTTCTAGAGGGAAGTTTGTTCCATGAAATAGAGGGGTGGTAGCTATATAATTTATTGCCGGTTTTAGTTTTTGGTTTGTGAATCTTTAGTAATTCTTGGGTTGCACTTCTGAGTTGTCTGGTAGGAGAGTAGTGGGAGGTGATAGATGATAGAGTTAGGCAGTAAGATGGTTGATATAGGATGGAGTGTATCATTTGGAGCTGGGACTGGAGTAGCAGGTGAGGTAGTTCAAGCCAGTTTAGGAATTTGAGGGAGAGACAGTGATGAGATTTGTATGAGTGTTGAGCTGTGAATATGGCTACCTTGTGATAGGTTGTTTCTAGTTTGGTAAGTAGAGAGGAGTTTAAATTAGTAAGTACTTGGGAGCAGTAAGTTAGACAAGGAAGAAGATAGGCATGAGCTAGAGTATGCCTAGCTTCAGTGGTGAGGAATCTGCTATTTCTATACAGAAGTCCTAGCTTCTGGTGGGTTTTTCTGATGGAATTGTTAATATGTAGATCAAATTTTAGTTGGTGATCTATGGTGATGTCAAGAAGTTTTATGTTGGTATCAGCGTCAATAGGAGTATTGTTTAAGGATGTTTTGGTAAAGGAAGATTTGATTTAGTTAACAGATTTAGATAGAAAGAGAAGCAATTTTGTTTTTTAGGGTTGTGCATAAGCTGGTGTTTTTTGAACCAAGTCTCAAAAGAGTTGTAGAATGTCTGGGTAGTTGATAGGAGTTCAGATGGGGAGTTTGCAATAGTAATGACTGCAGAGTCAGCTGAATATTGGACAACGGTAGACTGAGGACAAGAGGAGTAGCATGAGTTTGTAAAGATATTAAAAAGTAGAGGTCCAAGAATGGGTCCTTGGGTAACACCAGTTTTTACCAGAAAGGGGGGGGGGGGTTCAGAGTCCCATCTGACTGACTGCTGTCTATCTGTGAGATAACTGGAGAACCATGCTACTGAATCAGGACCGAAATAGAGGTCTGTCAGTTTGTTAAGTAATAAAGAGTGTGAGGCAGTGTCAAAGGCTATTGAGAGGTCAGGGAATAGGCAAGATATGAGTTTGTGACTGTCTTTGGCTAGAGAAATAGTATTGAGAAAGGATAAAAGAGTTATGGTGGTACGGTGCTTTGGGCGGAAACCATGCTGGGTAAGAGCGAGAAGTTTTTCTTGTAAGAGATGATGCATTGCTTGTTTGTGTATACATTTCTCGAGTATTTTTGAGATATGGAGAGGATGGCAATAGGTCTGAAATTGGATATTTCTGTAGAGTTACCTCCTTTATGACTAGGAAGAGAAATAATTATTTCTGGAGAAAACAATAAACAAATATATGCTTCTACTGTTTTGTGCAAGTGTAGTTTCCTTCTCAAGTTCAGTTTGTGTGAGCATGTTGATTGTTGAGCCACTTCATATAAATGAAAGAAAATGCATTTATTCATACACCAATACTTCAGTTTTGAGGAGCAGAGTAAAAAGCAGACAGCAACTGCCATGGCCAGTCAAAGTCTTGCAAGTTCATGTTTAGCAAGGTAGGTTAGACTAGTAAAAGATGTCATGAAGTGGAAAGGATTTCATTTTCAGCTACAAGCTCCCGAGGAGTCTCAGGTACTTGAGTAAAAGTTATAACTTATGTTGACACAGGTAGAAAATTGGGGGACATCTGAATAACATTAGAGTGGTTAGGCACTTACATTTTGGTATGTAATGCTCCTCATGAGTTTGTTTGGAGTGTTGTTCCCTATAATCTATCTTCCTTTTCACATGCAAAGACAGAAATCAATTCTAGTAAATCTAACAAGACTGGATATCATATTTGTATCCTACAAAAAACATGTACAAACTATGTTCATCTGAGAAGTGAATCAGGTTACCACAAGGTGACTTACTGGACTGAGAAATTTAAAAAGGAACAGAAGCTTGAATCATGGAAATAAAAACTAAAAAAAAAAAACATTAAAATGCACAGTTGGCTTTATCTGGTCCAGGGACTCAACCTATTATTTAATAGAATACTTATAGTTTTGTCTGCATCTTCTAACAAAATAAAAGGTCCTTTTGAAATGACATGCATGTCCTACAAAGGTCACATTTACAAATTTCTGTTGGCTTATCAGTCCTAGGTAAATTAATTTTAGTACTATCAGTTTGTATGATAGTCTTAAAATTAGAATTCGTATCACATACAAATTCCTAGTACAGATGTCACCTCACTGTTTTCAGTAATAATGTTACAGTAACTGATAATACAATGTTTTATACTTTTGCTATCAACTGCCATATCCAAATAACATTCAGTATGTCTATCTTTTATTGACTGTCACTTGGTATTTAAGCCACAAGATAGCAGGAAAAAAGTGTATTCCTAAATCAAATAATCATTAGCAGTATCTAAAAGGGCATCTTTCTTATACCCTCTAATTTTAAATGTATGAATGATGTTAGATAATGCATTCACAAATTTTTCGTAGTTTGATGTCAGTCTAGATGCGTTTATCTTTATCCTCTCGGAACATTAGACTTTCTAAAGTGTGGGGTATTGATTGAATAAGGAACATGACTGATAAAAGTTTCCTTCTTGTAAATTTCACCCTCAAACACTCTCTGAGAAGGGGACATAATGAGATCAATATTCATAAAGTAAACATTATGCCTTATAGTCCTCAAGGAAAAAACAAAAAGTGCAAATGACAAGGGCATCTAGATTGACAAATTAGCCAGACAATGAAAACTGATTAATTTCATGCATGTCAGTTTAGCCTGCTTGGTTCATTTAAAGTAACTAACTTAGGGTTCCAGTGAATGTTGAAAATGCTGTATATGAGCTAATGGATTATGTTTTTAATAATATGTTATCAATAGTATTACCTACTATGTAAAAATGTGTAGATGGTGTTGTCTGTTACTAATACAGGACTGTTCTATTTATGGTGAACAGGCAAGTCAACAGGTTTGGCCTGTTTTAATCAGTTTTGGTGAATCGGATAACAACTGTGATGTAATAATGTTTTTATCCATTGGGGATATAGAACTGGATGGACTACTGAATAATCCCCTCCCTCATCAAATCATATCGCTGGATTAGGTATGTTCATAGTGACTCTATATTCTAATAACAATCCTGTTGGAAGACTACCAATCAAAATACTAGCCAAGCCATCTTCTGATTTAAAAAATAGAAGATGGGAAACCTGTGCTAACACACACACACACACACACACACACACACACACACACACACACACACACACACACACACACACACACACATGCACACACATATTTTTGGGACACTGCAGGGAAAGATGATTTTCATCTTATATGGATCTTAGAAAAAGGTCTTCTGCTACCATTTGTTCCTAAGTGGTCAGTGTTGAACATCTAACAACACAGCTCTCTGGCAGGAGACTAATTCCTCAGAAACTGAGCAGGAACATGAGAATGTTTCAGTAAAGCTATACTGGATACAGTTTTATCAGAAGTATCAAAGATATTCAGAAGACCATAGCATTTGAAAATGTTCCATTTAAGTACTGGCACTGAGGCTGAGGATAAGTATGCATTAAAAAGACAATAAAATGCTTTTACAAAAAGGCAGAAAAGTCACCCGAGACAAATAGGGTTTGCTGATGCACAATAAGCAGGAAGCACTTGGGATGAGTGGTTGACACCAACAGACACGTTTTATTGTGCCATAGCCACAGTAAACAATAATAAAAAGTTCCTGAAATTGTTTCTTGGGAACCCATTGGTCACATTTTAGCACGTAAAACTGTTCTTCTGGGCATATTATAATTTTTTTTGCAAGTTTACCAGTCAGTAATTAAGTTTGTGCATGCTTTTATAATGTACTTTAACATAAAGCTAACAAGCAACTTACAATACACAGCTTATTTTGTTTAAATATGACTACTTCTGTCCTTGGCAACATCACAAATTTTCCTAATACTGTAGTTTCCATTGTTACTGTAGAAATAAACTACATCTTTGTCATGTTATGAAACTAACATGACAGAAAAATGTTCCATGTTTCAGATGGTACTAACTGATATTTTTTGAGATCACACCCACAAGCCTCTCAACTAATGCGACTAAACTATGGCACATTAATACAAGCATCTGATAAAAATTTAAGAAAGTAATTTTGAAAACAATTTGCTTCTTCTGTGGTAGTAAACTTTAATTTCTAAAAATTCTGTTTCATCGACCTTTAGACTGAATATCACATCATAAAGATTACAAACTCTGGCAATATGTTAGCAGCTACTTCATATTAGTTTAAAAGTAAATTCATATTTAATATGATTTGCATTGGAAGATATTTGTAATTTAGTTTGAAAGTTATAGGTGCTTAAGTAAAAAGTTGAGGTGTAGCTAAGGACCATTTTTAATTTCCAAATTTGGGATTCTAAGTCATGACAAATGAATACTGAGGTGCAGCTCTAAGTTGCAGCAATACGTACATGTAGTTTGTTATTAAAACAATTTGTACATCTTACAACACCATATAGGAATAAAGTTACCAATCACATGTAGTGAAAACAGAAAGGTAAAGAAAATGGTGGCATTCATACTCCCACATTTCACAGATGCACAAAGGTAATCTGTGAAGAGTGGCATCGTGTCTTTATGTAAATGTGCTAAGTGCCTATAAATGGTGCTGGTTATGAAAAAGCAAAGTGCTGTGGATAACATTTTTGACTGTTTGAAACATTGTAAAATGTATTAAAAGCAGTGTGGCAATGGAAAATGGAAGCTGCATGAGTGTAAGCTTGTGCTTTTTTTTTGTTTTTGTTTTATAAATGATCAAAAGCCTATGCAAGCCTTTACATACAGCTAGCAATTATTTGATTAAAGTGTCACTTAGCACAGCTTTTCAGAGGGAAAGTTAAACAAGTAGAAGGTTTGTTTATTGAATGTAAGGATGCCTCATATGTTCACTCTAATTGGTCTTTTATAAGGTTGGAAAGTGGAGGAAAGGAAAGCTGGAAATGAGAGAGACAGAAGACAAATGATACAAAGCAAGAAGTCACAAAGAGGGTTGTGCTTGAGGACATGTGAAAGAAGGAACACTATGATTCTGCAGTGGACAGACCTCCTAGTTTTCAATTGTTTTCATTATTATGTAACAGGAGCTGGGGAAAGAGTTAAAGAAGAGAATATAGTGGCTAGAGTGGCTTAGAGAAGAATTAAGAAATGAACATGACATAAAAGCCAGACAAGACAGTCAAGAACGGTACAGTGGGCTCACATTGGTGGGGAACACAAGATATAAAGATGACTGATAGACAAAAAAGGGGAAGGCTGTGAAAATCTGCAGTGTGCTGGGCAGGAGGAATTCAAATAAACCACCTCTCTGTGATGGAGTTTCGGGGCAGGGGCACTGATGGTTTTAGGACAGAGGCCTCTGGTGGCTCAGTGGTTGGAGCTGATCAGGCCAAGTCTTCTATCCATTGAATATGGGTTTCTTTTCTCCACTGAATATGGGTTTCTTTTCATAGATTCATAGGTTCATAGGTGTGTACTAGGCTAATGGCCCTGGGGCCTTTACAAGCCTAGCCCATAGAAGTGCCCTGGGATTGTTCCACCCGTCATTAGCTCCCAGTGCCTCTATCAGGTAGGTCCACTAGAGTGATCCCCAGGGTGAACTTTCTATTTCCCATCCACTCATCAAGATTTCTCTTGATGAGGGCTAGTGAGGTGCTCTGCCTGACATGTATGGGAGGTCTATTCCAGAGCACGGGCAGTCTCTGGGTTATGAACCTGTCCCTCCACCATGTTCTTTTGATTGTGGTAATGAGGTTGAGGTCTCTGGAGATTGTGGTGTGGAGGGATTCAGGTTGCTTTAGATGTAGCATTTCTAACATAGCTGGGTCAGACATGGCTTTGTAAGTCAAGCAGAGATTGCCTCTTAGTAGACTATATGAGACAGAGAATAGCTAGAGTTTTTTGACTCTGTCCATGTAGGACATGTGTTTAAGGCCAAGGATCCTCTTTGTGAGGTACTTTGATGGCCTCTCCAGCTGTTGCAGGTGTCTAGTGAGGTACATGCCAAATGGGGCATTATACTCTATGATTGGTCTAATGAGGGAAAAGTAGAGAGAAATGATGACCTCTTTCTTCCTGGATGCAGAATCCTTGGTAATGAGATGTGCTACATAGAAGGAATTTCTGATCACAGTGGCAATGTGGTGGTCAACAAAGATGTTGCTGTCAACCTGTGTCCCCAGATCTCTTATAATGCCTTCAGTGTTCAGTGGGCTCCCATCAATGTGGTAATTAGTGAGAACTGAGTTTTTCCCAAAGGGGATGATGATGCATTTTCTGGCATTAAGCTTAAGGCCATGGTTTCAACATCAGCCATTGGTCTCAGTTTGGCCTTTCTGTAGGATGTCTGCATCACTTTGGGAGTTAATAATGGCTCCCAGCTTGCAGTCATCTGTGAACTTGGTCAGCCAGAGTTCCTCTGTGTTGGCCTGAATTTCTGAGAACCAGGTGCCAAACAGGAGAGGACCCAGGACCGATCCCTGTGGGACTCCACTCGTAACTGGTTGGCAGTTTGACTTGGAGTCCACTACTTTCACACTGTGTGTTCTATCTGTGAGCCAATTTGCAATCCACCTAGTGATATAGGTGTTGATGCCTAGTTTGGTGAATTTATCAATAATTCCCAAGTAAGGAATGGTATTAAAGGCCTTGGCCAGATCGAGGTAGGCTGTATGAACTGCCTTACCTTCATCCACAGCTCTTTTGACTTGACTCAAAGAAGTCAACCAGGTTGAGCAGGTATGATCTACCTTTCACAAAACCAAATTGTGTGGGATCTAGAGTTTGGAGATTCCCTATATCCTTGTTAATTAGGTCCATGATGATGCACTCCATAGCCTTACATATCAAAAGCATCAGGCTAATGGGCAATAATTTCCAGGGTCTGTAGCCGCTCCTCCTTTATGGAGAGGAATGACTGTAGCAGTGCACCATTTGGTAGGGACAAAGCCTGAGGTGAGGCTGTGAGTGAACAAGGCACACAGATGTGGTGCCAGTTCACTCTGTAATTCATGTAGAACACAGCCAGGGATATTGACGGGTCCCATGGAAGCTATATTCTTGGCCTTACACAATGTGACTTTATCCTGTGCTGCAGTAATGCAGGGTGCCTGGCATTCTTCCAATATTGAGATTGGTCCATTGGGGGGGAGACAGGGGTAAAGTTGGCACTGAATCTGTCGGCCAGTATGTTGGCAATATCTGTTGGCTCAGTATAGGAGATACCATTGTGCAGTAACTCAGATAAAATTTGGTTATTGCTATGGAGATTCTTGATATAACTATAGAACGCTTTGTGGTTGTTTTTAGTGTCTGCCACAATTCTGCCTTCATAGCTGGCTTTGGAGGTTTTGATGAGGGATCTCAACATTTTGTTGAGGCTAATAAGGGAATGTTTCCAGTCTTGGGATTTTACCATTTTCTGCAATGGTTTCTTCCTTTTATTGTAGAGTTTATTAATGGCAAGGGAACACCAGACTGGCTTCCTTTTTTTGGAGCAGAGCTTCTTGGTTCTGTTGGGTATGGCTAGTTCCATGCATTTATGGACACGTTCGTACAGTGCATTGGTGTATGATTTGGCAGTCATGCATCTATTTTCCATTGGCATGAGTGCTGTGAAGTTAGTCACCTCTGTTTTTAGGAGTCTAAAGTCAGCTTTGAAGAAGTTTTTCATGGTAGATACCTTTGCAGGAGGTATGGGTGAGATGTGGATTTCCATGATGATTAGTTTGTGGTCAGATCTAGCCAGGGATGAATTGAATATTGGTGTAGAGCAACAGTTGCTTATGTTAGTAATAACCAGGGCAATGATTTTAGTTTGTCTAGTGGGGGTATGAATGAGCTGGTCCAAGGCACTGGAACTGATGAATTCCAGGAAGTGTTGGGCCACTGCATTGGTGCATGAGTAGTTTTCCCAGCTGATGGAGGGATAGTTGAAGTCACCTAGTATGAAAGTGTTGGGTTGAATCTTAATAGTTTCCAGGGTGCTCAGGAATGTGGAGTGAGAGTCTTGGGACATGGTTGGGTACCTATAGCAGGCTACTACCTGAATCGTTTTCTTACCCAATGTTAGTTGTACCTGGAGTATCTCAGGTGCATTATGTTTGGCTACTAGTCTGGAGGTGTGCATATTCTTTTTTGAATATGGCGACACCACCACCTTTGGAGCTTTGGTCCATCTGGGGCCGAAAGTTGTGGAATGAGTCTGGAGGTGTGCATATTCTTTTTGAATATGGCGACACCACCACCTTTGGAAGTTTGGTCCATCTGGGGCTGAAAGTTGTGGAATGAGCTGGTGGCACAGGGGTGCTTTCTGCTGCTTTAAACCAGGTCTCTGTTACAGCAAAATGTCAATGTTCTCCATTTTGAGGAGTGCTTTGAGTGAGTGCATCTTGAGATTTAGACTTCAAGCGCTGAGCAGCATGACCCTCAGATTGCATTTATTTATAGC